>NC_140916.1:37634497-37706997 GCF_045865225.1 Trachurus japonicus
CTCAACACGGCAGCGACATGCAGTCATCCACCCTCAGTCCTGCTTGGGACATCCACAGCTGCTTTTCAGTGCCAGTTCGTCCCTGCTGTGTTAATTCAGGTGGAGTTTCCATTACGCGTGCCACAGCCTTTGATCTCTGCTTTGATCTGACGTCAGATGTGACGGGACAATCTATATAGATATAAATTCACGTGTTGATTCCGTTAGTTGCATTAAATAGTGGTTATTGTGGATATTTATTGCATTGAAATGTGTCTGGAACTGTGGAGATCTGCCTGTGAGGTCTTGGTGACGTGTGTGCACTGCAGGTCAGTCAGCCAAACTTCCACTGCACCTGCTGCGCTTCGCGCTGCGCTGAGATTAGACCTGGTTGGAGGTGGCGAGCTTTCAGCGCAACCTCGGCGGGACATTTTCGGACAAAACTTCCACTGCACCAAGCTGAATCTGTGACGCCTCCCCCTGCTGCGCGGCCACGCCTATCTCAGCGCAGCGCGATCTGCCAATCTTCCAATCTGACTTTGCGCTAGGCTGCGCTGGTCGAAACTCGCATTAGACCAGCTGCGCTACCTTGCGCCACCTGCGCTGCGCCAGCAAACTAGGGCCCCATGTCTTAAAAAACTTATAAAAGCTCTCCAGATGTCATCAAAACATGATGTTTCTGTTTAATAAAGTTCGTTATTTTTTTTCCAATTTCATGTTTGATGCCATCTTCCAATTCTTGGTGCATCAAGGTTTTTCCAATTAAGGGAAATGATACGTTTATCTTGTAATATACACATATCTACTAATCTAGAGTCTTTACTTTGTAAGTATGGGATAGTTGGATATTATGCCCAGAAGGAAAAGCTTGGGGTCCAGTGGTAACATGTTGACTTATTTGGGTATATAGGGAGAGAAATAAATGATATCATCAGTGTAGTGTGTCAGTGTGTGGTGTTAAATGATGAATTTATTGTACATTTGCACTTTTTTAGGTTAAACAGCAGTGTAACTGGTTCAAACTGAATTAGGTCACATGAAACAACTTCTTTCTTCTTCTATTTATTATATTATTATTATTATTATGTATACTTCTATTTATGAATCGTGAGCAGGCTGACGCGTAATTTGTGCATCTGCATCATCCAATGCGAAACAAAATACCCCACTTTCATCCTGGATTTACTCGAAAATAGGATTTTGCACAAAGTTTGGCCTCCATCGTCTGATAGATGAGTTATTACACTAATGTTAGGACCCACAGTAGAATCAAATTAAATTTTCTTTTCTGAACACCTTTAATGGACCAACCACTAAATAATATGACACAAAGTTGCACCCACTGACAGAGACTGAAACAAACAAACAAACGGTGATTAAATGTTGTAAATGTATTTTTGTGTTAAAAAGATATGTTAACACAAGACATTTAATTTTTCTTGAATTAAATTGAAACTTTAATGAAATGTGTTGAGTTGTTCTTCGGTGTGGCCGTTATTTTTAGTGGCGATATAACTGTATAATTACATGTAGGAATAATTATTTCTTAAGAGCTCTGCTACCAGCAAATGTAGCAGCAATACATTCTAATTAATCTGCAGCCTGATGAAAAGCAGCAATAAAATTAACTGGCAATCACTATTAGCAGAGTCAATTACTACACATTAGTAAGCCAAGGACACACAGGCACACACACACAGGCACACACACACACTCGCCCACACACACACACAGACGTATTGTATTTGAGCATGTGAGAGCGCTGCTTCACTCTCTCCTTCCTTCTCTCGACACACACACACACACACACACAGACACACACACATAGAGATATCCCAGGCCTCTATAATTATTTTAATAGGATTTTCTCTCTATTCAGCCTGGGCTTGTTGCTTTAATAACACCATTACAACCTGAATATAACCTCAATATATTACTGCCTGATATCGCCATGCAGCCTGCCGCCGCGCTCTGTGTGTGTGCGTATGTGTGCATGTCGGGGTTAATAAGCTGCTGTGTGTTTTAGAGGAGGCACTTGGCCCGGCTGTGCTCTCTCTTTGTCTCTGAGCATTGTGCAGTTGGAGGTGGAGGGGGGGTGGAGGGGTGGAGGGGGGGAAAAGGAGCATCGACAACGGCAGAATAGCCCTCCGGAGAATAAAACACCAGTCATTGTTTTCTATTAGCTAACTCTGCTCTCTGTGTTCTCTAACCTCATCTCCTCATTTTACACTTAAATGAAATTGGCTGGGGAAATGTGAATAAATATGTGTCCATCACGGGGAAACACACTCCTCCTTTTTTATCTGGCCTGTACATATTACAGCCGCTCCCGACCGCGCTCTTCCTTTCTCTGCAATAATGTTTAATTCCCTTAAACATGAGAATTAATTAGTGCACATCTGCATGTGAATGGAAGCGGCTCGGCGCTGTGGTGACCCGGTTGCTGGGCCTTGTCACCGACACCGGCATCACATCACATCACAGAGCTCTGGAGCGGCTACAAGTGTGGGAACACAACACGGCGGTGTTGCTGTTAGACTGAGTCAGCACATAGAGAACTCAACACAACACAACTGAAGCTGTGACAGTTGTTAGTGACTATTATGGAGGCTGCTTTACTGTAACACGCACTCATGCAGCACACTGCAAAAACTCAAAATCTTTCCAAGAATATTTGTCTTATTTCTTGTCAAAATGTCTCATTTCTAGTGAAAACTAAACTCTTTTCGCTTAAAATAAGACTCATCACCTAAAAATGAACTTGTTTTTAGATCATTTTCACTTGTTTCAAACTAATTTTCACTTGAAATAAGTAGAAAAATCTGACAGTGAAAGCAGGTTTTTTGTGTTTGTAATAAGAAAGAAAAACTTGCTTTCACTGGCAGATTTTTGTACTTATTTCAAGTGAAAATATCCTTGAAAAAAGTAAAAAGTGTCTAAAAACAAGCTGCTTTTTTTATGAGTCTTATTTTAAGTAAAATGAGATTTGTTTTGACTAGAAATAAGACAAATATTCTTGGTGAGATTTTGAGTTTTTGCAGTGCAGCTGTGATGGGAACTTTTCCATAGTTTACAGAATTTCTGCTGCTTGCATGCATTTTTCTACTTTGTGCGGGACCATTTACACATTGACACACACACACACACACACACACACACACACACACACACACACACACAAAATACAAAACCCTGTAAAACCCAAATATAGAAAAATGCTAAAACATTTTTTTCAATCATTCAGATGTTGTTGTAGGAGTCCTTTGGGGGTGAAAATGGAGTGTTTTCAAAAATTATATGTTTTAGTAAGTTTTTACGGAAATGTTGTAATATTGCAACAATTATAAAACAAGCTCTAAATAAAATGTAGGGCATATTTTTCACAATAACTACATATGTTCATGTTCTAGACATTGTAATGAACACAAAAAAAAATATTCAAAGCATTTTACTTACTTGAATTAGATGAATTCAGTTCAGTGAATCGAAGGGATGTTGCTTGATCAAAAAATTTGAGATTGTGTGACTTCTTGACCTGAGGGCGGGCCTTATATACACATTTTGGATCCAATTGCACTGTGAGAACAAACTATAGGACCAAATGATCATGTTAATGTGGTTGAAAAAAAAAAAAAAAAAAAAAAAATTAGAGTTTTTTGGGGGATAACCGAAATTGTTGTAATTCTGCAACAGTGGGTCTTACAGGGTTAAATCAAAGTGTGCACAATGTACTAAAGCAGGGGTTCTCCACTAGTCTCACTCTGGGCTCCACATTTTCTCATGGTCATTAAGTCGCGACCCACTTTTATAGAATTCAAACCAAGAATTTATTTTTGAAAAGCCTTTAAAAACTCCTTTTGCTCTTTATTGAGCAAAGTGCATTCACACAAAGAAATGCTGGGTTGTTTTTTCAACCCAACTGCTAGGTTGAGCCTGTTGGTTAATGTAATTGGGTTATTTTCATTGAATTGGGTATTCTGAGAACACAACTCTAGGTTATTTCTGTTGAGTTGTAATTTCTATAATGTTGTGTTGGTTTGTTTTGGACTACCCAACACATTGGGTTGACGTTCGGTGGGAGGAGTTTCCTAGCAGTGTGTTTGTGAATATAAGTTCAGGTTATTTCTGTTAAACATATAATAATTGTTGTATTAAGGGAATCAACCCAATTTGTTGGGTTATATTTAACCCAGTGTGTGTTCTGTCCAATATTTAACCAGCGCTGGGTTGGGAAACTACCCAAATTGGGTTGTTTTTAACCCAACATTTTTAAGAGTGTTTCAGAGCACATGAATGAAACTAAGGAGGACCATGACAACTGCATGTACAGAAGTGAATAAAAAAATATCAAACTGTACAAAATGGAGACCAACAAAATGATATATTGACTTCTAATGCATCTCTGCATTCAGAGCATGTTCACTAAAGTGAATAAATATCAAATTGCACAAAATAAAGACCCACAAAACAAAACAAGATTCACTGCATTCAGGCCACATTAATAAGAAACTGATATCTTTGCATTCAGAGCAAATAATAAGAAACTGAGGAGGAGCATTACAACTGCATGTGTTATTTTTCAAAATAAAAGACATGTCCAACATCAGATGTGCATTAAATATTATTTACTTTTTTGACCAGCTGTCCGCGACCCATCCAGAACGGGTTAATTGTTCATCAAGATTTAATGTTTTTCTCAGGTGATTTTATTTCTCTGTATGTGTGGTTCTTAATGAAGCAGGATTATTTCACTACCCACTTTTGGGTCCCGACCCACCAGTTGAGAACCACTGTACTAATAAAAGTACTCAGTGGTTTATTCAAACAGTCACTTAGCAGTCTGGAGTATTAATGATAATCATTTTTTAACTGTTCCCTTGTTCCAATGTCTTAAAGCTGAGGAGTTTGTTCATAAGCATTTGAAATATTTATTTATGCCCTAATAAAAAAAAAGTACAAGGGTTCCTGCACAAGGGACATAAATACTGTCAGTGCAGTTGACAACAGGAGTCGGTCAGTTACCAAGCACCTGATGATCTACAGGTCAGCCTGCACTATTGGGGAAAAGAACATCATTAGGACATTTCTGACAGGAATAAAGATACATTAATATACACTGTATAAACTAAATATATTAAAATGAATTATTTTCCAACAAAGTAAAGATAGATGGGCATTAGATATTTGGGGTAAACCAAAGCTGCGTACTTACTGTGAAATAAAACAGGTATTTGGCCCAGAAAACGATGTTTTGTATAACTTGTCTAAAAAGAAAAGATCCCTGTGTGCTCTATGAGAGCTGGTATTCTTGGTCTTCATATGGAGACAGGCAGATATGTTGGTACAGCAGAAGACCATAGAATTTGTAATTTATGTGACATCCAAGAGGTGGAGAATGAATTAATTTTGTGTTCTACTGTCCTTATATGGCAAGGCAAGGCAATTTTATTTGTATAGCCCGTTTTTACAAACAGTTTGTCTCAAAGGGATTTACATGGCATCACAACAACATCCTCTGTCCTTAGACCCTCACATCCACTGAGGAAAAACTCAATGACTCTATAAGACACAAATTGTTCAGTAAGGTAGATCCAAATAAGGAATTAGTGTGGTTAGACGATGCTGAGAAGCTAAAACTTCTTTTTCAGTTGAATATATTTACATTTTCTTTATTTCTTGAAAAGCCTTGGGCAATGAGACGAAGAGCGATGTGTAGTTGAGTACTGAAAGTCATCTGAAATTGTTTATTTATGTCACAGTTGTGTGGCAGGTAGCACCAACAGGAAGGACGGTCTAATCTTTTTTCTTGTATTTGTCATTAAAAGGATAGTTCACCCAAAATTGAAATTGAAAAAAACAAAAAGACACCACAAAAAACATCCAAATACCTCCATGCTGCTCGTATGTAATGTCCGTCTTGTACTGAAGCCCCGAAATGCAAAATTGTCCCGAAAAAAATTAAGTAAGTCTATATTTCAAGCTTGTTTTGTAGCGGAAGCTCCTCTTCCTAGTTCGTCAAATCTGGACGAACCAGGGTCTGTCCTCTTCCCAGTTTGTCTAAATTTGACGAACCAGGAAGAGAAGCTTCCGCTACAAAACAAGCTTGAAATATAGACTTACTTAATTTTTTTCGGGACAATTTTGCAAAAATATTATAATAATCAGTAGCTGAATCAGAATATATTCAGATTGACCTGCTCCAGCCTCCAGTCAGCTGGTGGCTCCTCACCTGTTATCTGCCCTTTGTCCAGCTGCTGTGTTGTTGTGTTGTTGTGTTGTTGTTGTGTTGTGAGGAGTCCTGCTCCTCTTTGTTTGTCTCCACTCCATCGATCCGTCTGTCATGTTTTCATTCAAACTTACTGCAGTGGCCTGAAGCCTGCATGGTGTGTGTGTGTAGCTGTGTCCCAATTCAGGGGCTGCATCCTTCGGAGGGTGGATTTGAAGGCCGATTACGTCACAGCGCTGCGCGAAGGCTGTCTAGTCCCAATTCGTCTAAATTCGAAGGCTCCTCCAAATGCAGCCTCCAAATGCGTCCTCCTTTCCCCTGCATTCGGAGGATGCATCGCTACTATCCTTCGCGGCCTCCCGTATCCCAAGATGCTTTGCTGCACCGTTGTTGTTATTAGCAACCTAGCCGTTAGCTATCGAACGGAGCAGCTCTGTGCTGTAGCCATGGTAACCCGGCTCTGCGGCCGGCTCGGAGGTGTGGCTGCCCGCTGCTGAGCTGAGCTCTGCTCTGGCTGCACAGGTGAGGAGCGAGGCAAAGCATCTTGTGTGTGACAACTTTTAATAAGAAAGCTATGAAAACACATTACTTGTGCTCTTTATTCTCTATTCAATAGCCTACCCCCCCTGGCTGCTGTTCAATGGTTTGTTTATTAGTATATTAATGATAACTGCCCTTGTATTGATTCTACTTCTTTAAAAAAAAAAAAAAAAAAAAAAAGTGAGGGGCGGAGGAGCGGTAGAGCTGTTGCAAGCGCCACTTTTAAATGTTTAACGTCCGGCCGTTGTTTACGTTACGCCGTTGTTTACGTTGGGATCAGGAAATGCTCTGAAGGCTAGACCGTCCCATTTACCGACCGTTGATGCGGCCCCCGGAGGAGCCTCCGAAGCCGTTGCCTCCGGAGACCGCGTAGGCTGGGTCCTCCGAAGGCTGCAGCCCCTGAATTGGGACACAGCTTGTGTGTCTGTGTTTGGTCACACTGCTGCTCTGTCCACCATCTTCATGGCTGCAGGGGGGGGGGGGCAGCTAGTTAGCATTAGCTTCCCATCCACATGGCATAGACAGAGAGAACAATCAAATCCATGCACAGCTTCCTCTATCAACAAATAGAGCAGTCATTAGGCTACATGTCTGTGGTGAGTTAGCCAGTGTAGCTAGGTATCATGTTTTACTGTTTGTTATAATGTATCAATTTAAATCAACGTATACGTATATACGTAGATGCCTCTGCCTCTGACGCTGCTGCCCATTGGAACGGATTGTCGCCGCCGCCGCCATCTTGAGAAGGAGGTGTCTAAACTTTTACTTACTGTAGTCTACAGAGGCAGAGGTCTATCACTGAATTTTCAACCGATTTTCAAGCCGTTTTTTGATACCAACTGTCTTCGTAACAAAAAGACACACCAGAAAACATCCAAATACCTCCATGCTGCTGCGAAATTGTCCCGAAAAAAATGAAATAAGTCTATATTTCAAGCTTGTTTTGTAGCGGAAACTTCTCGAAGCTCCTCTTCCCGGTTCGTTGACTTGGTATTTGGATGTTTTTTGGTGTGTCTTTTTGTTACGAAGACAGTTGGTATCCATTTGCAACCGTCATATGGACATGCACTGCTACGCCGAGACCCCCTGTAACTCAGAGAAGCCACGGAGGACTCTGAAACTTCTCCCAGCCCTTAGTCCACATGAGGGGGAGGAGATAATGAGATAATGAAATTTCAATTTTGGATGAACTATCCCTTTAACAGATATAAACTCACTCATTGACTGTAGGAGACTAAAACAGTTTAGCGGGCTGTAAACATGTTTATTTCTGCTGTAAAGTCTTTAACATGGGAGTCTATGGGGCCTGTCAGTGTTGGAGCTTCACCTGAGAGGTTTTGATGTTGGTTTCACTCTTCACCAACACTCAGCAGCTCCCTCGCTCCCTCGCTCCTCGGCCTCGTGTTTTCTGACATGGACAGGTGTGTGTTTTTACACATCACGCTCATTTTACCACAGGTTGCCTCCATGCAGAGCCCCTATATAGTCCAGTAATTTTAGGCCAAAAAAGGGGTCAACGTTAAACAAATTGCAACAGAAGCAAACTCAACTGATTTTGTATCCTCAACAAGTCCTGAGTGAGGGAAAAAAAGCCCAGAAGAATCCCATTAGGGGAAAGTTTAGAAAAAGACCCAAACATATCCCATAATACGCCTATTCATTATTTTTCTCATGTGAATAAGGTAACATTTTTAACCTTTAGATATCTCCATGAAAATTACTGAGTTGATTACTGACATTAAGACAAACAAAAAATGTATTACAAGTTTTTTGAAATTCTTTGTTAACATGAGCAAATTTGCATACATTTGCATAAATTCGCATGAATCCCACCGTTTTGACAGCACATGTGTATATGAAGGTGCTGTGGTGGTACCAGCTTGAAAATTAGAATGAGTTGACTCCATTGGTCAACCGACAAGTTGACCACTTTAAATTTCAAGATGACTGCAACTTTTCAAGACAGCCACATCCTTAGTAGAGCAGGTATGACATGCTCCGTCTCTATTAATGCTCATGGGCCTAAATTAGTTCCATTGCTTAAGTTTTTTAACTGTATTAAGTTAACAAGACTGAACAAAACATTTTCACCTGCTCTACCCAACGTTTAGATCAGGTGTTGTATGTATGCAAATTAGCCATACGTGATGTCATACCTGCTCTACTAAGGATGTGGCTATCTTGAAAAATTGCAGTCATCTTGAAATTTAAAGTGGTCAACTTGTCGGTTGACCGATGGAGTCAACTCATTCCAGTTTTCATGCCGGTACCACCACAGCACCTTCATATATACATGTGCTGTCAAAACGGTGGAATTTATGCAAATTTATGCGAATTTATGCAAATTTGCTCATGTTAACAAAGAATTTCAAAAAACTTGTAATACATTTTTTGTTTGTCTTAATATAAGTAATCAACTCAGTAATTTTCATGGAGATACCTAAAGGTTAAAAATTTTACCCTATTCACGTGAAAAAAATGTTTTATATGCGTATAAATGGGATATGTTTGGGTCTTTTTCTAAACTTTCTCCTAATGGGATTCTTCTGGGCTTTTTTTCCCTCACTTAGGACATGTTGAGGATACAAAATCAGTTGAGTTTGCTTCTGTTGCAATTTGTTTAACCTTTTCTCATAAAATGACTGGACTAATATGTTCTCCTCTGGCTGGGATGGAGTTAGGGTTAACTCTGGTGGGAGTGCTGTTGTCATCCTGGTTCACGAGCTGTGTCACTTCTAGAGCCCTTAATTCAGTGTGAGGAGCAGTTGCTACAACTATTATTAGATTAATTCCTGTAGTGACTCATGCATTGCATTTTTTTTCCACAGCTAAAGGTAAGGTGGAGCCACAGACACACATATAACATGTATTTGATAGCTGCATTGTTGAAAAATGTGATGAAACACAGGTAGGGAGGATGCATTCTGTTTAATGTGCCCCTGTGGTTTATTTACATTTACATTAGTTTTCATGAGTCAAATTAACATCATTCAAAATCACATTTTGAAATAAGCGAGACTGTGGCATCCTGTAACCCTTTTTGCTTTCATTTCCATATTAAATTCAATAAGTCCTTGTGCTTGTATTTAGACCACTTTGACTCCTTTACAGGTCTACAACCACATCAGTTCTTAACCTTCACTTCACATTTTTTTATGAAAATATGGCAAAATAACAAAACATTTTCTCTGTTTCAACTCTATGACAACACAAAAACTCACACAACCATTTTAACAGCCTACACGTTGTCTTTCCTTCCCTCTTTATTTTCTCCCCTTTGTTGGTCAATTCCTACAAAAGTGTAATTGATGTGTTGGGTATTAAAGTGTTCTAATTAAGATCTTATTATCATTATCTTCATCCTTCAACCTTCTGAAATGTGTAGCCTGATGCTTTTTATGCTTACCGGGCAAAATGTCACACTTGCCAAAATATAATATGCACAAAATTTTCTGTACAGTTTTACAAAGTTTTATTACATACATGGTGCAGTTTAAAAAAAAAATACTATACTGTATATATACTTCTCACCTTGCACACAAAAACCGAAAGTAAGGAAACGCTGGTCGGCTCGCCCAGCATTTCCACCACTAATAATAATAACAAAATAACGATAGAGACAAAATGATATATTTATCGAAAATGGGACCATTAACAAGTGGGTAACGTAGATTCATCCACATTAATATGAGACTTTTTTTTTTATAACCAAATAAACTCCTCGTTGTCCCTTTAAATGTTCATTACAAAGAGATGTCATCTCTCAGAAAAGGTTACAACTGTGTCTTGTTGGATATTTGTTACTGACATACAAGGAAATTGAAAGGTGTGGACTAAAAATATGACATCGATATTAAGAGTGATGTTACCATATTTTCCCAAATAAAAAAACAAACTAACATCTGTATGTAATCTAATCTATATGTTAATTTAAAAATGTGTACAATATCAATATGAAGGGACAGGCTTTGCGATGGACAGATATAACATATGTGTACAGTATAAGCGTATAAACCACACATGTGGGCTACACAAATAAATTAAATTCCAATAAATGGAATTATTAAGAGGTATAATATATATACAGCCATTATGTTAATGTCAGAGCATATTTATTAAAGCTGTGTAGTAAAAAAACAACAAAAAAAGACACTTTGCAGCATCTTTGATGGATTAATGTTAAACTCTTATGATTTTAAAGGTAAAAAATAAAAAGACGCATTAGTTAGATTTCTGTATTAAAAGCCATGGGAGTGATGACCAGACTCATTATAACTGAAATCCAAGGAATCAGAAAGTGTGTGATATATTCCTCTCCACATACGTCTTGTTAGAATATAATCCAGCTGCCAGCAGTGGTTTTATCCAGCTGTCATCCTGAATCAGAAGTTGTTCTTAAACGGCTGCCTGCTTAAATAAAGGTTAGATTAAAGGAGACAAATTAGAGGAAAATGTTAAATTAAACTGGAAAATAATAAAGTTATTCATCGGTGAGTTGTCACTGTTGATCAGCTTGCTTTAACTGCAGCTTCATTTTCCTAATTCGTTTTCTCTGTAATAATCCCACTATCACGGCCCAGTCACAACGCATTACCCAGCCTGAATGACATTATCACTGTCCACTTCGATGACATTAGCATGTTACTTTGACTGAGAGGCGTACAGCCAATACAACGCATGGCTGCATCCCCAGCAGCCGCCGACAGCCAATCAGCTATCAGAGCCACAGATGCCTCCTCCTCTTAGACTGATGAGCAGCCAGTCAGAAGCCGAGCACCTGTCAGCTCTGCACACCGCTCATCTCCATTAAGGGACGGGTCATGATGATGGGATGGCTCTAATGTCAATCAGGGTGTTATATTAAAGCAGACTGAGAAGTAAGGCTGAACGAAGCTGATCTGTGTTTGGAGGGATCACTCAGTTTGACTGTGAGTGTTGGCTATGTTTTTTTTGTTTTTGTTTTTTTAGTTTAGTATGTTTATTTCGGTCTCATAAAAACAAATACAATAGACAAATATAAAGGTATAAATACAAAACAAAACAAATCAGAACAAAAACACAACAAGCAAATCAATTTACTTTGACCGAAAAGGTGTAGGCTGAAGCATCATCTTATTTTGCCTACCCTTCTTAAATTAACATTTTCCGTTCACTCAATTTAAAAAAAGACAACAAAAAGAAAAAAACCCTGCATATTCTACATACAGCAGTTTATAAGCACACTGGTATTCATAAATCAGTTTTATATTTATTAATAATATTATTTTTAAATAACTTTTTGAATCTATTAAGTGTGTTGCACAGTTTGATTTCTAATTCTAGATTATTCCATTGATTGACTCCTGTAATTGATATACATCTTTGTTTCACATTTGTTCGTACTTTTGCTTTTGTATACACATGAGTCCCTCTTAGTTCATATCTACTGGTTCGGGTCTGAAACATCCTCTGGACACCATCTGGAAGCAGATTATCATTTACTTTACATAATTTGAGCAGTTTTATAGTATGCATAGAACCCACTTAGAAATACACACAAAGGAATGATGGGTTGTTTTTTCAACCCAACTGCTAGGTTGAGCCTGTTGGTTAATGTAATTGGGTTATTTTCATTGAATTGGGTATTCTGAGAACACAATTCTAGGTTATTTCTGTTGGGAATGGAGTTATTAGCTGTTGAGTTGTAATTTCTATAATGTTGTGTTGGTTTGTTTTGGACTACCCAACACATTGGGTTGACGTTCGGTGGGAGGAGTTTCCTAGCAGTGTGTTTGGGAATATAAGTTTAGGTTATTTCTGTTAAATATATAATAATTGTTGTATTAAGGGAACCAACCCAATTTGTTGGGTTAAATTAACTCAGTGTGTGTTCTGTCCAATATTTAACCAGTGCTGGGTTGGGAAACTACCCAAATTGGGTTGTTTTTAACCCAACATTTTTAAGAGTGATAATTTATGACAGTGGGAGTTCTCATGGTGGCATGGTGGTTAGCACTCTTACCTCTTGGCATGGGTGTGGTAGTGGGGGGGAAAAGGAGACTTGAATACCCAGGGCCCAAGTAGGGAGAGGGCCCATGAAAATCCTGAAATTATTATTTTTTTGTGTAATGTTTTTATTTTGAATGAATTGGGCCCCCCAATTAATTGGTGTCATAATTTATTTCAAATATATTGATAACATCAACTGAGAGAATGAACTCTGTGTCAAAGTCCTCCCAACATATTGGACATTCTGGGGGCCCCCCCTCTTGGAGGCGTTAAATGGTTTAGTCCGCCCATAGACAGCGGCCAGCAATAAGTGTAACGTCAGTGAGCCCAGATTGAATGAGGCTAGCTTTCATCATGCCACCCAAAAAACATAAATCGGGGTATCAGAAAAAGAAAGAGCGGAAAGAAAAAGAAAGAAGGCAGAATTAGGGGAAGCAACTGTAAAAGGGATATTTCAACATTTTGGGAAATTGACCCAATGCCATAATCTCTATAGTTTTAGGAGTAGATTTGTTACCTTTAATTGTCGGTGCAAGCTGTTTTTAGATTGGCGGAGATATGATATGAGACAATAACGGAACGTTACAAGTTGTTTTCGAGGTAAATGCAAAGCCAGTATAGTGCCGAAAAGAGATTGCTTGCCGAAAAACCGCCCCCGACGAAAACGCGCTTTGGCGGCTTTGGATAAATTTACCTCAAAAACAACTCTGCGCTTTGTGCAATGGCATGGATAGAGACAGGGGCCCACTGACATTACGAGTGTACAGGGCCCAGAATTTGGTGCTACGCCCCTGCCTCTTGGCAAGAAGTTTCTGGGTTTGGAGGTAATAAAATTTTTTTAAGACATAAAATACTCTGAATACAGTTAATTCAATTCAAAAGTACTTTATTATTCTGTTGTGGAAGGACATCAAAAGTGCAGGTGCAATACAACGATCCACACATCCCTACATACCACAGACATAGGCAAGGCAAGGCAAGGCAAGGCAATTTTTACAAACAGTTTGTCTCAAAGGGCTTTACATGGCATCACAACAACATCCTCTGTCCTTAGACCCTCACATCCACTGAGGAAAAACTCCATGGAAAACCCTTTAAACAGGGAAAACCAGGAGAAAGCTCAGGGTGAGCAACAGAGGAGGGATCCCTCACCCGTGCCAGACTTGCAATAGATGTTGTTACAGACAAGAAAACAGTTATAGTTACTTTCCTCAAAAAGTAACTAAGTCACTGAATTAATAAATTATAAAAGTAACTAATCACAAGGAAAAGTAACTATCGCGTTACTTCTCAAAGAAATTTAAGTCAAAAGCAACTGGACTTGGTTGTTTGTCTAGGAAGATGTTTCACCTCTCATCCAAGAGGCTTCATCAGTTCATGTATCATCTGACCAGGCTGGGACTGGTCCAGTCTTCCTAGACAAATAACCAAGTCCAGTTGCTTTTGATTTAAATTTCTTTGCGATAACGATGACCTGGACAAATGAGAATATTCACAGGCCTATTGCGTTACTTAAATATGTCAAATTACTTGTACTCACCTTCCTAACCCTCTAACCATAACCTGAGTTGGTTAGTTCCAGATAAACAGCTTTTTTTACGACTAGTTGATGGACTGAAAAAAAACATACACTTTAAGACAGGCCAGATAGATAGAGTCCAGATAGGTAGAGAGAGTCCAGTGGGAACATAGGGCTGAGGGAACATAGGGCTGTGGGAACATAGGGCTGAGGGAACATAGGGCTGAGGGAACATAGGGCTGAGGGAACATAGGGCTGAGGGAACATAGGGCTGAGGGAACATAGGGCTGTGGGAACATAGGGCTGAGGGAACATAGGGCTGAGGGAACATAGGGCTGAGGGAACATATGCTGAGGGAACATAGGGCTGGGGGAACATAGGGCTGAGGGAACATAGGGCTGAGGGAACATAGGGCTGAGGGAACATAGGGCTGTGGGAACATAGGGCTGAGGGAACATAGGGCTGTGGGAACATAGGGCTGTGGGAACATAGGGCTGAGGGAACATAGGGCTGAGGGAACATAGGGCTGAGGGAACATAGGGCTGAGGGAACATAGGGCTGTGGGAACATAGGGCTGAGGGAACATAGGGCTGTGGGAACATAGGGCTGTGGGAACATAGGGCTGAGGGAACATAGGGCTGAGGGAACATAGGGCTGAGGGAACATATGCTGAGGGAACATAGGGCTGGGGGAACATAGGGCTGTGGGAACATATGCTGAGGGAACATAGGGCTGAGGGAACATAGGGTTGTGGGAACATAGGGCTGTGGGAACATAGGGCTGTGGGAACATAGGGCTGTGGGAACATATGCTGAGGGAACATAGGGCTGAGGGAACATAGGGCTGAGGGAACATAGGGCTGAGGGAACATATGCTGAGGGAACATAGGGCTGGGGGAACATAGGGCTGTGGGAACATATGCTGAGGGAACATAGGGCTGAGGGAACATATGCTGAGGGAACATAGGGCTGAGGGAACATAGGGCTGAGGGAACATAGGGTTGTGGGAACATAGGGCTGTGGGAACATAGGGCTGAGGGAACATATGCTGAGGGAACATAGGGCTGGGGGAACATAGGGCTGTGGGAACATAGGGCTGAGGGAACATATGCTGTGGGAACATAGGGCTGGGGGAACATAGGGCTGTGGGAACATAGGGCTGTGGGAACATAGGGCTGAGGGAACATATGCTGAGGGAACATAGGGCTGAGGGAACATAGGGCTGTGGGAACATAGGGCTGAGGGAACATAGGGCTGTGGGAACATAGGGCTGAGGGAACATATGCTGAGGGAACATAGGGCTGAGGGAACATAGGGCTGAGGGAACATAGGGCTGAGGGAACATAGGCACGCTCCCATCATTGACCTCTTGGAGAAATGGTTAGCATTGTTGCCCGCGGGAGACGAGGGTTTGAAACCCACTCAGGTGGTGGCAGGTCAGACAACATCGGTTACACCTACATGGGCTGGCTTTGGTGGGGCGAGCCACTGGATTGCCCCGCACCGATGTTCATGTTAAGAACCCCACCCCAGCCCCCACCGCCACGTTCTAATCTGTGTGGGAAACTGTTAGTTTCTCTCATAAAATAAAGACTTGACCACACTCCACACTAATGTTATAATGATTAGCTGCTATACAGATACAATTGAACTGAACTTAAGAAGACAGAGTCAGGGTAAATTCCAGTTCCCCCCTTGGCCCCAGCCCTTGGCCCTAACCCTCCGTTTTGCGCGTTCACGTGAAGTGGTGGGGGTGTCCCGATTCTGGTTCAGACGAGGGTTAGGGGGAAGTGGTAGGGCTATCTCGCCCTTGAAACAGAGATTTTTCAGGGACACACTTCAAACCGAGGGCTATGGCAAGTTTCCCAGAATGCATCTTGCGGCAACCGGCAGCTGTTTTATTTCTCACTGTTGCGCTGTTATTACGTCGTTTTGTTAAGTTTTAATATTTTTTCATGCGATAAAGTAGCTGTTTAGATCCCCAATGTGCCGTCGGTTTATCCACATGAGGCTGTTTAGACGTTTGCTCCGATGTTTTTGGGAGAAGTGAAGCTCCACCTGTGGAGCAGATCAACGGCTCGTCACAGAGACACCACCCCGTCCGAAGAGCTTGTCAGCCGGCCAACCTCCGTCGTCATCCCGGGGGAAAAGACGACCGCTAATTAACTTACCCGCAGGTTTTTAAAGGTTTACCGCCAGGTAGTTACATTTTTTTAGGAGATAAATGTTGGTCTCATTGATGAAATGTAACAATTATGGCAGTAGCATTAATTTGTTTGAATGAAAAGTGAAGCTTCATGTGTTTTGGACACAGGAGCAGCGCTGCCTTGGGGCTCTGGAGCCTACGTACAGAATCACCACATTTACATCAATAAATAAATGTTTTACAATGAACCGATCAGTCCACATTACATTTTATTTTAAGTTAACATGGTTTTGAATAGAGGATTTGTGGCAAAAGATCGTCACTTCTGCTTATGTGAAAGCCAGCAGAGACGACTGATGACGTATGTGACTGTTGAAGGGGTGTCCCAATTCGTAGGGGTTGACTTTCAACCCTACTCCTTGTAGCTCCGTTTCAAGGGGCAAGGGTTAAGGGATAGGGGTAGGGCTAGGGATGAAAATTGGAATTGGAATTGGGCATCAATCTTTATTGCTAAGATAACTATGTCCTGATCCCAGCTCAGTGCTGAACAGGGACAAGCGGGTTAAGTCTTCTCTCTGGGAAACAATACAAATACATGTCCAAAGTGTTAAAGTCTTCCTTTGGACACAGTAGGAGTTCATTATGATTAAAATACTCTTTGGTTCATTCCTGTCAGAATTTATTTCTGCACACCTTCAGGGAGCCTTACCTTACGTCTGTGCTATGACAGCTGTCAGAAAATATCAGCACATAATAGAGCTCCACTCTGTGTGTTGTGTCAAGCCCACTAGAGGGACGGTTAATTACTTTAAGCTGAAACTGTAGCTACCATGAACCTCCTGAACCTCCAGCAGCAGGATATGGATTCCACATGAAAAGAGGTTTTAAGGTTGACAGGACCGAAGCCGCTCTTCACACCTTCACAACACTGTTTTCTATGGTGAACATAACAGAATGAAATGATTAAACGGTGATGTGTGTCCTGCTCTGTGAAATCTGCCATCAGCTGCCTGCTGACTTCCATCTCAGGACACTGATGTTTAACTAATGTCAAACTCAGCAGGAGGTGAAATCTGGAAAAGATTAACGAATTGTTGTGACCGTATTTAATTTTTGGTATATAACAGTAATTATCTCAGAGTGTGCTGCTGCTGGGCTGCACATCTTCAAACCATTTAAAGAATTGATTTTCAGATTTTACATGTCTGCTTAACATCTGAGAGCAATAACCACACAAGCAACTGAAACATGAGAAAACATGACGATGAGAATGATTGATTTTTCACCTGCAGCTGCAGATTTTAAGAGTTTAAATGATTTCTTTAATTCAAAACAAGGAACCAATCTCATCTTAACACTGACTGTAACTATAATAACACATATTGTGATGAATATCACAATATAATATAGAAGTGTGAATATCAGATATTTACTCTGCAGTAACAGACATGCCTGTAGCTACAGACTGGAACTTACTGTGTGGTTAGATGGAGCTGAGGCATTACCAAGAATATTTGTCTTATTTCTAGTCAAAAAAATCTCATTCTACTTAAAATGAGATTCATCACATTAAAAAGTAACTTGTTTTTAGACACATTTTACTTTTTTCAAGCAGATTTTCACTTGAAATAAGTAGAAAAATCTGACAATGGATCAAGTTTTTCTTTCTTATTACAAGCACAAAAAACTTGCTTTCAGTGGCAGATTTTTCTACTTATTTTAAGTGAAAATTTGTTTGAAACAAGTGAAATGATCTAAAAACAAGTTAATTTTTAGGTAATGAGTCTTATTTTAAGTGGAAAGAGATTAGTTTTGACTAGAAATTAGACATTTTGACAAGAAATAAGACAAATATTCTTGGAAAGATGTTGAGTTTTTGCAGTGAAGGAGAAGTGCCGTTTTTAACCTGGACCTTATCTCTGGCATAAAATACGTTGGTTTACTCACCCATATAACTTTGGTGTCATTAGGAGTCCTTCAGAAGATATTTAGAGCCGCGTATATCCATATAGTGGGAGTGATCGGGGCACTGAGAATGCAGCCTTTAAATAACGCTCAAAACGGTGAGGACGTCCATCACATTCAAAGTCCTCGTCCACAACCTTAAAATCTGACAAATATTCAGCCTGCTGTGTGCTGGGTTGTGATGGGCATGGACATAGATTCATACATTTATACTTAGGGGTAATTTAGAGACACCAGTCAACCTAGTGTGCTGGACTGTGGGATAAGGTGGGACACTACAGGTGAATAGGGTAAAAGTTGAAACTAACAGACATCACCATGGCATGAAACATCCCAAGTTTATCACTCACATTAAGACAAATATTTTTTGTATTAAAAGTTTTGTTAAATTTTATGTTTAAATATGAAAATGAGGCGATATCCAATTAAATATGCGCTAATTTGCATTTCCAGAACAGAAATCTCCAAAAAACAATGGATAAAGCCACATTCAACCTTTTTGTTTTATTTTGTTGACATACAGTATTAGAGCCAGAAGTTTTTACTGAGAGGATTTTGGATATCTCTTTTTATCACTCTGTAAATGAGAAAATATGTCACCATGTGTAATAGATCGTGTATACAGACAAGAAAACAGTTCATATCACAAAATGTTAACAAGAGCCGATGAAGGCAGCTTCTGGTGGTAGAGGTGATGTGGATTCATTAAATCCTTATTCCTGTGGATGGGCTACACTGGGCCTGTACATCTCTGAGGAGATTTCAGCTGCACCTGCCACTACATGAATAATAACATATATGATGTAAATGAATTGTCCTATCACATGTTTGTCTGTATCGGGGCCGGAGTGAGCTGATGGACCAGCGGCCTGCTTCCTCTTCTGTGTCTGATCTCATCAATCAACAACCACATTACAGTCACACCTAGTTGGAGTATTATCACTGCACACAGAGGTTACTGTCCACATTCTGATCTTTGCACATCCCTTCATCCTTCCGTTTTGTCATTCTAAAACACATTTGTGTGTAAAATCATTTTCATTCTTTGAGCTATTCATTTCACGTATATATGTATATTTAACTTTTTTTTTTTGGTGAGTGGTGAGTGAAAGAATGATGTTTGATGCAGAACTCATAACTTTTCTTCTATACTGATACTACTGTAATGCCAACTACGTAGCATTAGAACTGTGTACATGTAGCGTCTTCAAGTTTGGTTATTGTGAGGTTAAACACTTAAAGTGATATTTCAACATTTTGGCAAATTCACCCATTGCCATAATCCCTATAGTGATAGCAGGAGGTTCATTACCTTTAAAGGGATAGTAGCATTTTTTAAAGTGGGGTTGTATGATCTACAAATAGCCCTAAGTACTTTAATTGCAGTAGAAGACTCTCTGCACTCCTCCCGTTAGCAACGCCAGCCCATAATAGCCCTGCCCAGAGATTTACAACATACAGTGTTGTGAACAGACCCAAAGAAACGGCCTATTTTCACGGCCTCAAAGAGGTTTTACCTGGAAAAAAAATACACAGTTCCATTGTTCACTATAATATAATTTTTTCCAGCCCTTCAAAGTGCAGGAAAAACACAGTTTTTATTTGGACCTAACCAACTGCTGATCGGCGGACGCTAACCCTGGGCGGAGGGATACGTGAGTTGGTTAGGTCCAAATAAAAACTGTGTTTTTCCTGCACTTTGAAGGGCTGGAAAAAATTATATTATAGCGAACAATGGAACTGTGTATTTTTTTTCAGGTAAAACCTCTTTTAGGCCGTGAAAATAGGCCGTTTCTTTGGGTCTGTTCACAACACTGTATGTTGTAAATCTCTGGGCAGGGCTATTATGGGCTGGCGTTGCTAACGGGAGGAGTGCAGAGAGTCTTCTACTGCAATTAAAGTACTTAGGGGCTATTTGTAGATCATACAACCACACTTTAAAAAAAAATGCTACTATCCCTTTAATTGTCGGTGCAATCTGTTTTTAGAACGGCGGGACAGAGCCGTGAGCTGCTCAGAGCTACGCTACAGAGGCATATGGTATTTCCAGCTTTCCCTCATCAAACTCATCAAATACACAATCCAACAACTCCACAACGCTCTGGTGGACAAGTTGTGAGCTGCACATTCACCACGCTATGAAATGATATTGTAACATGACGAGACAGAGTTGTTTTCAAGACAAATTTCAGACGCGGCTGCTGGGCGGAGTGATTTCAAAAGCAAGTAGTTCTGAGCATTTGCTTCATGTGTCATAATGTTACATAATCATACGTTATTATCTCATCTCCTTTATTTCCTGTCTTACATTATTGGACAAACTGATGAATCCAGGTGTGTCTGACCATTGTTGTGAGATCAGACACACCTGGATTAATCAGGTAATGAACCCACTGCTATGGCTATAGGGATTATGATGATAGTCAAATATGCCAAAATGTTGAAGTATCCCTTTAAAGGGATAGTTCACCCAAAATTCAAATGTCACTCATTATCTACTCACTCTCATGTCGACTACTAAGAGCTGTGAGAAGTTTCAGAGTCCTCCGTTCCTTCTCTGAGTTACGGGGGGGGGGGGTCCGCGCAGCAGTATTTGTCCATATAATGGTTGTCAATGGATACCAACTTTCTTCGTCCAAAAAAGACACACCAAAAAACATCCAAATACCTCCATACTGCTCGTATGTAATGTCCCTCTTGTATTGAAGCCCCGACATGAGAAAAAAAATTAAATAAGTCTATATTTTAAGCTTGTTTGTAGCGGAAGCTCCCAGTGTCTCCCATGTCGGGGCTTCAATACAAGAGGGACATTACATACGAGCAGTATGGAGGTATTTGGATGTTTTTTGGTGTGTCTTTTTGTTGCAAAGACAGTTGGTATCCATTGACAACCATTATATGGACAAATACTGCTGCGCGACTGCTGTGAACTATCCCTTTAAGTTAAAGTGAGAGGAGGTGGTGGTTATACTGTCTCAGGTACTATAGTGTTATGAGTTTATGGAGCAGAGTGTGGATGTGCATACACAGGATGATGTGTTAACAGGAGAAGTAGCTGTTTGGTAGCAGGTATTGTTATGTAATAATGAGCCTGTGTGAGTCGGTGTGATGAAGCCTGACAAGCTGCTCTAGTGTTTTAACAAGGCGAAGGCTTCGGGTCAGGGCCACGGCGGGTCTGCAGGGCCACCGACTCACTCATCTGTGCAAATCAATAGCGAGCGGGAGAGCAGATAATAATGGAACAAATGAAAGGGACTCCTCGGTATGACCACAGCTGTGTTGGAACAGTGAGTATCTTGGAGGAGAGCATGATACCGGTGCTTTTAGGTAATAGACTTAGCCCTGATATGAAATCCCAGTTAATAGTCTGATCCAGTCCCATGCTTGCTGTTGCCAGGTTCTAGCCCTATCCCTGCCACGGCGCCTATTCACAGAGATAATAAACGAGCGCGGTGATGGGCTGTATATCTCCCCTCAGCCTGATAACGCACCGGCAGGGAAATGAAATTCTGCTTTTGCAGAAACATTATGATTTATGGATTGGGAGCACAGCGCTGGTGGTCTGGACACTGTCCACGGCCCAGCGCTATCTGTGTGTGTGTCCCTGTGTGGGGAGGGAGAGTAATGTGTGCATGTTTATGTGCAGCTACTGTATGCATGTATGTGCTGACAGAGTGTCCACTGTGTATCTCTCTGTGTGTGTGTGTGTGTGTGTGTGTGCATGGTGTAAAGCATTTGGAGCAGTTAGTTAATTTAATCCAGGCCTTCCCACATCATCGGACTGTGATTATTATTCTCCACTTCAACAGAATCACAATAATAAATCCACTTTATAGTTTATTCTAACATGGTTTGAATCAATGTAGGGAGCACTCACATTAGCTGGAAGGTCAGGTGACTAATCTGCTACAGTTCAGAGGCAGTTAAGAGAAGTCTGCAACAACAACAACAACAACAATATGGTAATAATGATAATAAAAATAATGATAATAATCACACCGTATTTTAAGGTTCACTAATAAGATGTAAAAGCGTACTTTCTATCAACTTGGACAAAAACAATTTTGGGTGATAAACAGGTATAGTGTAACGAGACTGTAATAATTTTATTAAAGGGATAGTTCACCCAAAACTGAAATTTCACTCATGATCTCCTCCCCCTCATGTGGACTAAAGGCTGGGAGAAGTTTCAGAGTCCTCCGTGGCTTCTCTGAGTTACAGGGGGTCTCGGCGTAGCAGTGCATGTCCATATGACGGTTGCAAATGGATACCAACTGTCTTCGTAACAAAAAGACACACCAAAAAACATCCAAATACCTCCATGCTGCTCGTATGTAATGTCCGTCTTGTATTGAAGCCCCGAAATACGAAATTGTCCCGAAAAAAATTAAATAAGTCTATTTTTCAAGCTTGTTAGCGGAAATGCTTCAAAACAAGCTTGAAATAATGATTTGGGAGGATTTGGCATTTTTTTAAAGTGGGGTTGTATGATCTACAAATAGCCCCTAAGTACTTTAATTGCAGTAGAAGACTCTCTGCACTCCTCCCGTTAGCAACGCCAGCCCATAATAGCCCTGCCCAGAGATTTACAACATACAGTGTTGTGAACAGACCCAAAGAAACGGCCTATTTTCACGGCCTAAAAGAGGTTTTACCTGAAAAAAAATACACAGTTCCATTGTTCGCTATAATATAATTTTTTCCAGCCCTTCAAAGTGCAGGAAAACACAGTTTTTATTTGGACCTAACCAACTCACGTATCCCTCCGCCCAGGGTTAGCGCCCGCCGATCAGCAGTTGGTTAGCTCCAAATAAAAACTGTGTTTTTCCTGCACTTTGAAGGTACTTAGGGGCTATTTGGAGATCATACAACCCCACTTTTAAAAAAATGCTACTAACCCTTTAACCTTCCAATTCTGCATCTGCATTTGGTCTTTTCCTGTTAGATTCATAACTTCTGACAGAACGAGCCGACCAAACTATGGACCCAGCAGACGACTCTCCACCACAGAGAGTGACTCGGCCTACTGACTGATTGGACTGACTCACCTCACCCTGGTCTCTGCTTCTGGAAAGTTCTCACCACCGCCCAGCGCTGCAGCTCTGCAGCCTCACTGGCTCAGCTTGGTCTGAATCCTTCAGTGTGTCATGGCAAAGACAAATGTACTGACAGAGATGGTATCACTACTAACTCAGTGTCATCTGATTAACATGAAGATCACTGTAACCAAAACATACTGTATTACGTTCACTATCCAAATGTCACATGGGAATTATTTACTCTAAGTTTATATACTAAAGGGAAATAACAGAAGTCAATCAGAGACTGAAGCGTTACCAGACACACACACACATTAGGCCTCGCATATTTTCAGCTCTTCACATCATATTAAGTTGATGTGGGTGTGTGGGTGTGTGTGTGTGTCTGTGTGTGTGTTAGGGCAGTAATGCTCATTTGACCTCAGGGTGAAACCACTTGATCTCTGACCTCCCTGAGCTTCACCCTGTCTCACATGGACCCACACATACACACTCTTTGTTGAGTGACAATATAGAAATATTTATTTATCATTTATTATTAGTGAGTATAATAATAATAATACAAAGAATGTGTGCCTTGCTGAAATATACTATTTAGTAAATGTGTGGTGTGTAGCTTCAGTTTGACTGTTCTGTATCTAAATCAGCTGCTGAGACATCCAGGGTCTCCACAGCTTAACCTCTGACCAGAGGAGGGAAAACTCTGAATTCATGAACTCTATCACAACATGGAGGTGACGTCTGACTGCTCCTGTATGGAGCGGCTGTGGCAGCTTGTCCACTAATCACAACATCAGTGGGTTGATCTGCAGTGCACACATCAGTGTCCATGGGTAACTCCACACTGCCCCGATGTAGGCTATCATTGGTGTGCGAGTGAGTGGGTATGTATCACATTCTAAGAATAAAAATGTATCATATTTTTTATTGTTTGTGCATTATATAGTTTTTTCAATGGATATTTTATATTTTTTGTAGGAATCTATATCTAGACCTGTGTTGTTAAAAGAATAGTTCACCCAAAATTGAAATTTCACTCATTATCTCCTCCCCCTCATGTGGACTAAGGGCTGGGAGAAGTTTCAGAGTCCTCCGTGGCTTCTCTGAGTTACAGGGGGTCTCGGCGTAGCAGTGCATGTCCATGTAACGGTTGCAAATGGATACCAACTGTCTTCGTAACAAAAAGACACACCAAAAAACATCCAAATACCTCCATGCTGCTCGTATGTAATGTCCGTCTTGTATTGAAGCCCCGAAATATGAAATTGTCCCGAAAAAAATTAAATAAGTCTATATTTCAAGCTTGTTTTGTTTCTTCCCGGTTCATCAAATTTGGACGAACTGGGAAGAGGACAGACCCTGATTCGTCCAAATTTGACGAACTGGGAAGAAACAAAACAAGCTTGAAATATAGACTTATTTAATTTTTTTCGGGACTATTTCGCATTTTGGGGCTTCAATACAAGACGGACATTACATACGAGCAGCATGGAGGTATTTGGATGTTTTTTGGTGTGTCTTTTTGTTACGAAGACAGTTGGTATCCATTCGCAACCGTCATATGGACATGCACTGCTACGCCGAGACCCCCTGTAACTCAGAGAAGCCACGGAGGACTCTGAAACTTCTCCCAGCCCTTAGTCCACATGAGGGGGAGTAGATATAATGAGTGAAATTTCTATTTTGAGTGAACTATCCTTTAAATATACAAAGTAATACACATACATTTTGAAGCTATGGGACAATGGTATGTTTCTATAACACATTAAAAACAGGAAAACACAGTGTGAAATCACCTGATCTGATCAAAATCAATATTTGCATTTAGAGATTGTGTAAAATGTTAAATAGATGATTATATATAGGCAAAATAATCCAATCATTTTATTTTAAAGTTACAGTTTCCTCTCCTCTTCCTCCTCTCCGTCACCTCTGCACCCTGATTCACCTCCCTGCTCCCTCTTTTCTTCCCCCGTTCATTTCATTTCCCCCTCTCTCACACACTCTCTCTATCCTCCACACCCCGCCGCTTCACTCCCTCTTCCTTCCACCTCACTTTCACCTCTCCTTCTCCTTCTTCTCCTCCGCTTCTTTTCCTCTCCACTTCCTTCCCTCTTTACATTTGTCTCGCCTCCCCTCTCCACATTTCTCTCCCGCTCCTGCCCTCCCCTCCCTCCCTCCCTCCCTCCTCCCTCCTTCACTCCTCATCTCTGTCGCTGTTGGCAGCCTATTTAAATGCTCCATTGGAGAAGGATTAAGGTTTATGCAAGGTCAGTGTGGGATGTGATAATTATAATCACAGCTTTTTGCCTGGCCAATGACGGCCATTTGTTATTCTCAGCTCAGTGCCTTCAGAAGCCCCTGGGGTTGGGGGTGGGGGGGCAGGGGGGGCAGGAGGGGGGCAAATGGTGGTGGGAGGTGTTGATGAGAGGCTGGCTGATTTACTGGGTCTCCTCCTCCCCCTCCTCTCACAACACAGCTGCCTGCATGGGGCTCCATGTCTCTCCTCTCCTCTCCTCTCCTCTCCTCCCCTCTCCTCCTCCATCTTTCTCTCCTCTCCTCTCCCCTCCCCCCCTCTCCTCTCCTCTCCTCTCCTCTCCTCTCCTCTCCTCTCCTCTCCTCTCCTCTCCTCTCCTCTCCTCTCCCCTCCCCTCCTCCCCTCCCCTCCTCTCCTCTCCTCTCCCCTCCTCTCCTCCCCTCCCCTCCTCTCCTCTCCTCTCCTCTCCCCTCCTCTCCTCTCCTCTCCTCTCCTCTCCTCTCCTCTCCTCTCCCCTCCCCTCCCCTCCTCTCCTCTCCTCTCCCCTCCTCTCCTCCCCTCCCCTCCTCTCCTCTCCTCTCCTCTCCTCTCCTCTCCTCTCCTCTCCTCTCCTCTCCTCTCCTCTCCTCTCCTCTCCTCTCCTCTCCTCTCCTCTCCCCTCCTCTCCTCCTCCATCTTTCTCTGGGCACATTCCTCCACCCATCCCCTTTCTTCTCCGCTTGACCTTTACTTTTACTTTCTCCTCTCCTTCCTCAGACCGAGAGGAGAGGAGGACCAAGTTACAGGCAGAAAATCCTGAAATAAGCATAATTGAACAAGAGAAACCAGAAACCTCCCTCCTCCTTAGTTTGTTTTTCAAACACATCTATTTTCTGAGGTCACACTTTCACATAAGTCCAATCGGTTCATCCTTTAGACCAGTTGAATGTTTGGGCTAATTCTGAAGCAGTTCCATCAAGGTGTTTCCAACGTCAAATAAAAGGGCTGAAGACAATCCCAAAACATTAATGTGCTTGAATATCAGCATAACGGAGGCAGAAAGAAAACTCTGTTTCTGTCGGAATAAGAAAAAGTAACAAAAAAAGAGTCAAGACACTGAACACTGCATAGTTTAAAGGGACATCGAGGAGGTTTTTTTTTTTTTTGGTTTTATGAGAGTCTCATATTAATGTGGATGAATCTACGTTACCACTTGTTAACGGGTCCATTTTCGATATTGTTTTGTCTTTATAGTTATTCACACTATTGTTCTTCTGTTCGGCCATTTTCTTGTGGTTGTGGGTTCAATTCCTTCCTTGGACATGTTTCTTGCATGTCATTCCGCATGTCTTTGTCAATTTATTCTGCTAATTCAGGGATATACAGGGATTTCTTTTACCCTTCTCTCATTGAATGTAACTATGGTGAAGTGGTTAGATCACTGGGCTGAAGACCTGAAGGTTGCTGGTTCAAATCTTGCCTCAACAACAATTATAGTGAATTATTTTCCCAGTCGTCCTCTGTTGACTTCTTATAACTTGCTTCATGTTGAAACTGCTGCTCTCAGCCTGAAATTCACAGAAATTTTAATTGTAAGTCATTCAAGCTTGACTCTCCCGGCGGATCATGAGAATAATGCCGCCGAATCGCCGTTTATGGTCGGAACTACGACGGTATCTGATCGTCTTCCAACCTCCGACTTTCATTCTTGATGAATGAAAAACATTCTTGGCAAATGTTTTTGCTTGCCTCTGTCTTGCGCCGGTCCAATAATTTCACGGTGCGCGTGGAGGCTCATGGGAAATGTAGTGTGAAAACACTTCGCTATCCAAAACTCCTCGTTGTCCCTTTAAAGGGATAGTAGCATTTTTTTTAAAGTGGGGTTGTATGATCTACAAATAGCCCCTAAGTACTTTAATTGCAGTAGAAGACTCTCTGCACTCCTCCCGTTAGCAACGCCAGCCCATAATAGCCCTGCCCAGAGATTTACAACATACAGTGTTGTGAACAGACCCAAAGAAACGGCCTATTTTCACGGCCTAAAAGAGGTTTTACCTGAAAAAAAATACACAGTTCCATTGTTCACTATAATATAATTTTTTCCAGCCCTTCAAAGTGCAGGAAAAACACAGTTTTTATTTGGACCTAACCAACTGCTGATCGGCTTTTAGGCCGTGAAAATAGGCCGTTTCTTTGGGTCTGTTCACAACACTGTATGTTGTAAATCTCTGGGCAGGGCTATTATGGGCTGGCGTTGCTAACGGGAGGAGTGCAGAGAGTCTTCTACTGCAATTAAAGTACTTAGGGGCTATTTGTAGATCATACAACCCCACTTTTTAAAAAAAAAATGCTACTATCCCTTTAAGCTGTCCTACTGTTTTTTATCAAAAAATAAAGTCCTTTATCATTTACTGTAGCATGAAGATGGTGTAGTTTGCACAGTGATGGCTCTGACCATAGCCCCACTCTTAATAAAAGTTCGTAAAGAGAAATCAAATGTCCGGGGCGACCTGACAGCAGCATGGTTGGCCTGTGAGTCCCCCAGTGAGCCGAGGCGTCTCATCCACACGGTCTGATCCTGTGGCACACGTTGTTTTTCTACAGTGTGAACATAATGTGGTGCAGACATTAATGATGACTGCCTGCTAGGTCTGCTGGTTCAGGGCTCACTGCTTGTTTACTGGCCATGGCTAAATGGAGCAGGGGGAAATTAACATTATTAGTCACACCTGTGAATCAGGCCACACCCACACTTTAACTCTGCTGTGTGCTGATGCTGCAGGCTGTTAATGAGGCACAGTCTTGTACACTGGGAAGCTGTGAAGATAATACTGGATGGTTTAAAGCTGCACTGATCAATATATTCATGTTAGCATTAATCAAATGATGTAAAATATGAAAGGAGTCATTCATTCATTGATTCATTAATCTTCATTTCACTCATTATCTTCCCGCTTCGTCAGATTTGGACGAACCAGGAACAGGAGCTTCGAGAAGCTTCTGCTACAAAACAAGCTTGAAATATAGACTTATTTAATTTTTTTCGGGACAATTTCGCATTTCGGGGCTTCAATACAAGACGGACATTACATACAAGCAGCATGGAGGTATTTACCCCCTGAGTTACCCCCTGTAACTCAGAGAAGCCACGGAGGACTCTGAAACTTCTCCCAGTCCTTAGTCCACATGAGGGTGAGTAGATAATGAGCGGGGTCCGTGCAGCAGTATTTGTCCATATAATGGTTGTGAATGGATACCAACTATCTTCGTCCAAAAAGACACACCAAAAAACATCCAAATACCTCCATGCTGCTCGTATGTAATGTCCCTCTTGTATTGAAGCCCCGACATGAGAAATTGTTCCGAAAAAAAATTAAATAAGTCTATATTTTAAGCTTGTTTGTAGCGGAAGCTCCCAGTACCTCGGTTCACTGCTCTTCCTGTGTCCGGCGGAACAATTTCTCATGTCGGGGCTTCAATACAAGAGGGACATTACATACGAGCAGCATGGAGGTATTTGGATGTTTTTTGGTGTGTCTTTTTGTTACGAAGAAAGTTGGTATCCATTGACAACCATTATATGGACAAATACTGCTGCGCGGACCCCCCCCCGTAACTCAGAGAAGGAACGGAGGACTCTGAAACTTCTCCCAGCCCTTAGTCGACATGAGGGTGAGTAGATAATGAGTGAAATTTGAATTTTGGGTGAACTATCCCTTTAATTCCAGATTAACTGCAGTTTATTATTCCAGTGTGAATGGAGGCCGGTCTCCAGGGAGCTGCCCAGCAGAGCCCCAGTTTAAAGCTCTGTACACTGGGGTTTAGCCAGTACAAGTACAGGCTGAGTGTGCTGCTGCCCCTGGGAGCGAACCACAGCGGCGCTTCGTGCTGCAGTCTGAGTGTGTGTGACACGGGGAAATTTGGGGGTTGCTGCTGTGTTTCATTTCACCTGCAGGTTGTTGTGGTGATCTATGGACTCTAACCTGTGGTGTTGTAATCACAGGCCTGTTTCACGCTGCCATGTGCACTCTGTGTTTAGTACATGATGCAGAGCTAACCAATCCTCCATCCATCATCCCTCCAGTCAGCCATGTTTGACTGCTCGGGACGGCTGCTGGGGAATAGATTGGTGGATTTGTCCACCTCAGACTCACTCACTACTTGACTGCTGTTCCAACCTGAACTAAGTGCAGCCAAGACACAAGAATGAGCAAAGGCCAGGGTCAGACAGGGATTTGGGTGAATGACTCCTTTAAAGCCTCCGCACTACAGCTGAGCTGTCACTCTGTGTGGCATTCAGGGGGGAGGGGGGGGACTCAGAGGTCCGAGGTCCAGCTGAGAGGAGAGTCTGCAGCTATGTTTTTCTTTAAAATGCATGTTGTTTGATACTTTCCCTCCTTCCATCTACACAGCTACAGCTCTGGACTGTAAATGGAGTCTTTTGGAGACGCTGTTGGACCCATTTTAGTTTGAAAACTCAGAGGTTTCAGTGCAGTCTGGATGGGGAGGGATGACACAGACACCTTGGTCACTGACCTTGTGTCTTTACAAGCAGCTGCTCAGTTAGAATCTGTGTTTTAATGCTACAACTGTCTTTGCTGGTTTCTCCTTCACTGGGTCTCATTCATGAAACGTTAGTAAATCTGTGTGTAGTTTGGCACATAAAGGTCCATGCTACTAAAACTCTACTCTGGTTTCATGAACGGTGCGGGGAAACTCAGATTTGATCGTAAACACGTGTGTAAGATGATGAATGACCACCCATCGTAAATTAACAACACGCCCCCGGTGATCAGCAATTAGCATAGATCTCCATACATGAATAGCCATATAAGGAGATCCTGACCACCATATTAGGAGGTAGGTGCATCCTGTTCACCTGCGGCCATGACGCAAACAAGGAAAGAGGGAGGAGAAAAAAAAGAGAGAGATCGCGGATCAAAGTCATTTTAGGTGAAGTGGAGTCCAGAAAAAATATTTAATTCTCCTCTGTTAGTAGTGGTGTGACTGGGACAGGTCATCAAGGGAAGAAACAGATGTAGTGAATTAAGTAGCCTATCTTAGTAAACCCAGAACAGTTCGATATGAAACATGAAACAATAATTTTAAAAAATTTTTAAAAATACACACAACTACTGTGCAGGATGAAGTGTGCGTCCACCAAGCTTGTAGCAACGTGTAGCATCACACACTCTGCATCGCATATCAGCTGCACATTTATGGAAGAAAATTTTTCCGGTTTTATATCAGATTATTATCATCATTAGATGGAGCCTTGACGTGTTTGTGCGTGTCCGATCTCTAAAACGTCTCTCTCTCCAAATATTTCTAATCCTTTGTCATGTTTAAATTACGTGTTTCAAAGGCATCGACATATTTTGAACATGAGAGAGAGTAATACGGATTAAAATTGTAATTTACAGCAGTGACAAGCAGTATTTCTGTGCATTTCTACATTTACACAAGCGCTACACACAGTCCGGAGCAGGTGTAGATTTTGTGAGTAGCTACGTAAAGATCAGCGCTACTAAAAGATTGATGAATGCGGAAATCCACATAAATTTCCGCTGCACACGTTTTACACACAAATCCGTGCTGCTCACGTTTCATGAATGAGACCCATTATGTTTTTTAAACCAATCAACTGCAGAAAAGAAAGTGTGTCTCCTTTTTAGATCAGTGTACATAATCACTGAGGTGTGACAGTAGGGACAGAGATCATTCCTGATACAAAACAGATCATTTTTACTTAATGAGTGTGGTGTGGACACAGCCTGTCTGAGAAACACCAAGGAGGAGAAGAAAGAAATGTCTGTTCCTGCTCAGTGATGGTCCACAGTGAGCCCAGAGGTATCCTCTCATTAAATAGCTGCTGTTTGTTGGTTGATCCAGGACTCTGTTCTGTGTAGCAGCTGATGGACGGATGATCACTCATTGTTTGAAGGAAAAACAGATAGAATGTCCGCACATAATCAAGCTCCCAAAAATGTATTAGGACAACGTTTGGACCACTTGGGTCTTCATCAGGTCATCTAAGGTGTAGGGGGGGGGGGGGCACATAAATAGGGGGAGGTTGCCAATAATTAATATCACCTGTTGCCCTCCCAAACTAATCACAGGCGTTACATCCACACATGTTTGCACATCCATAACAATCCATCATCACAGGTCAAAGTTTAAAGTAGAAGGCCTGGAACAATTAAAACATCCAAAACATCTCATGGATTGTGTAGCTACATCAAGAATCTGAGCGATTACAAAGAACATAACATGATGCACTGCAAAAACTCAAAATCTTTCCAAGAATATTTGTCTTATTTCTTGTCAAAATGTCTCATTTCTATTCAAAACTAATCTAATTCTACTTAAAATAAGACTCATCACATAAAAAGTAGCTTGTTTTTAGACACTTTTTACTTATTTCAAGCAGATTTTCACCTGAAATAAGTTAAAAAAAAATCTGCCATTGAAAGCAAGTTTTTTGTGCTTGTAATAAGAAAGAAAAACTTGCTCCACTATCAGATTTTTCTACTTATTTCAAGTGAAAATCTGCTTGAAATAAGTAAAAAGTGTCTAAAAACAAGCTGCTTTTTATGTGATGAGTCTTATTTTAAGTAGAATGAGATTAGTTTTGACTAGAAATGACATTTTGACTAGAAATAAGACAAATATTCTTGGTAAGATTTTGAGTTTTTGCAGTGTGGGACCCATACACATAAACCAAAATATTATCAGTTACTAAACAAGAAAGATATAGATATAGAAAAATATTTTTAAAAAACTATTTCAACATTATTTGAGAAACAGTTACAGCAATCGAAATGTTACCAGATAATAACTATCAAACAACCTTACAGAAATGGTTTGATATCAAACTCATCATTTAGGCCGTTAGGCGACAGAGTATTTAAAGCATAGATGTGAAAAGCCTCTCGTTGCAGAAGCAAACGCTCATGGTTGCCACCTCTGGGTGGTCTGTCCACTCGTTCGATGCCCATGTAACGAAGAGAACTAATGTTGTGGCCAGCTTTTATGTTTTATTTTTAACAGCCTAAGCAGCAGAACTTACATCCACTCCCATTCATTGCTGCCGTGGCGATGCGGGGACAGACACAACTACCACAAAACAGGAGACATTAAACTGAAAATCTTCAGATTCCTTCTTTTAGACCTAAAATGTTAGGAACATACAGCCCCGAGTTGAATTTGTCCGGAATTGTCCTTTAAACTTAAACTTTTCAAAATAAAATAAAAAGGTCTTGGTCCAGAGACCATACTGTCTATCTTCAGCTAAGGCCTTCATGGTCTCCAAGAGTTACTGCAGAGAGCAGGAATAACAAACACCAAGTCTGTTCCTCATCCACCAACTATTCAGGAGAAGACTTTATAGACTTGTAGTCTTAGCTCTACTTTTTGGTTTACAATTATTATTTTCAAGTTCAAGACCATTCACACAAAGTCCACCAGTCCTGTCCACGGTGTTCCAGTGCTTAAGAACATAAAGGCTGTGAAACAATCACATTTCTGTGTTTTATCATTAAAAGCCGCTCGCTCTACTCCTCAAATGTAGAGCTTGCTTGGCAATTTATTATCGGAACTAATACAAATAATTTATTAACAAAAATGTATTCCATGTTGCAAGTGTCAGTTGAATTTTAAAAAAAGGTCCCTGAGAGTCCATGCAAATATGAAAAGAAAGATAAACAAAGATGAGAGGATGTTTTCATTTGAATACTACATTGCAGTGTAACAAAGTGTTATAGCCTTTGTGACCCACTGAGAACTAATTACCAGAAGAGTGAGATATATAGTGCAAATGAGAGTTCTTTATTACAGTTGATGCCAAATGCTGTCCCGGAGAAGGAGAGTGAGCAGGCAGAGTTTGAGGTTCCTGCTGGTTCCAGACGTCGGGCGAGTGTTCACTGCAAAAAATCAAAAATCTTACCAAGAATATTTGTCTTATTTTTAGTCAAAATGCCATTTCTAGTCAAAACAAATCTCATTATACTTAAAATAAGACTCATCACATTAAAAAGTAGCTTGTTTTTAGACACTTTTTACTTCTTTCAAGCAGATTTTCACTTAAAATAATCTGATAGTGGAGCAAGTTTTTCTTCCTTATTACAAGCACAAAAAACTTGCTTTCACTGGCAGATTTTTCTACTTATTTCAAGTGAAAATTAGTTTGAAACAAGTGAAAATGATCTAAAAACAAGTAAATTTTTAGGTGATGAGTCTTATTTTAGGTGGAAAGGGACGGTTTTGACAAGAAATAAGACAAATATTCTTGGAAAGATTTTGAGTTTTTGCAGTGTTGCAGAAGAGTTTCCAGACCAGTCCCAGACAGGGAGGCTGAAGGGTGAGTTCTGAACCGGTGAGCAGCCTGAAGCAGACGGAGAGTCAGGGTCTGTCCCCATGGGTGTGGTAGTGGGGGGGAAAAGGGGACCTGACTACCCAGGGCCCGAGTAGGGAGAGGGCCCATGAAAATCCTGAAATTATTATTTTTTTGTGTGATGTTTTTATTTCGAATGAATTGGGCCCCCCAATTAATTGGTGTCATAATTTATTTCAAATATATTGATAACATCACAAGACATTCTGGGCCCCCCCCCCCCCCCCCCCCTCTTGTAGGTGTAAAATGGTTTAGTCCGCCCATAGACAGCGGCCAGCAACAAGTCTAACGTCAGTGAGCCCAGATTGAATGAGGCTAGCTTTCATCATGCCACCCAAAAAACATAAATCGGGGTATCATAAAAAGAAAGAAGGCAGAATTAGGGGAAGCAACTGTTAAAGGGATAGTTCAACATTTTGGCAAATGTGCCATATGTGCCAATGCCATAATCTCTATAGTTTTAGGAGTAGATTTGTTACCCTTTATTGTCAGTGCAAGCTATTTTTAGATCGACGGAGATATGATATGAGATAATAACGGAACGTTACAAGTTGTTTTCGAGGTAAATGCAAAGCCAGTATAGTGCCGAAAAGAGACTGATTGCCGAAAAACTGCCCCCGACGGAAACGTGCTTTGGCAGCTTTGTATAAATTTACCTAAAAAACAACTCTGCGCTTCGTGCACTGGCATGGATAGGGGCCCACTGACATTATGAGTGTACAGGGCCCAGAATTTGGTGCTACGCCCCTGTCTGTCCCAATATGCACACTCGATCACACTTACACACTTGGGCACTTGGCGTGTGCGTTCATGTTCTTAGTGTCAGTGTGTCTCAGTGTGTCCCGTTTCTCCAACAACTGAAAGTGCAGCCGCTTGATTTGCACTTTACCCACACTGAAGGTAAGACCACATCCCAGCGGTGTTTGGCCAAGTATAAATCCCACAATGCACCACGGTGAAGTCCGCCGTCACCGGCAGCCACAAGCCCGTTTAGGAAATGAGATTGAATTAATCTCAATAAAATGAAATTAACTTTCCATCTCATAATTATGACTTTTTAATGTCATATTTTATATTCATCATGCTCTGTTCATGTTTTTATATTTTCGTTTTTCTTGTTTGTTTTATTTACTTACAGAGTTGGGCTTACACATGTATGATCTGAATCTTGCGCATACACTGCAAAAACTCAAAATCTTTCCAAGAATATTTGTCTTATTTCTTGTCAAAATGTCTCATTTCTAGTGAAAACTAAACTCTTTTCGCTTAAAATAAGACTCATCACCTAAAAATTAACTTGTTTTTAGATCATTTTCACTTGTTTCAAACTAATTTTCACTTGAAATAAGTAGAAAAATCTGCCAATGAAAGCAGGTTTTTTGTGTTTGTAATAAGAAAGAAAAACTTGCTTTCACTGGCAGATTTTTCTACTTATTTCAAGTGAAAATATCCTTGAAAAAAGTAAAAAGTGTCTGAAAACAAGCTACTTTTTTTTATGAGTCTTATTTTAAGTAAAATGAGATTTGTTTTGACTAGAAATAAGACAAATATTCTTGGTGAGATTTTGAGTTTTTGCAGTGTAGAGACACTTTAGGAGTAGATGAGACTGATCCAGCAGCACTGGTTATTAAAACTGTTGCTGTGTGTGTGTGTTTATCATAATTGTGCTACTGTGCGCAATGACACAGGCTGCACTTGTCAAGTGTGTCCCGATTGCTTTTAAATCTCCCCCCACACGCTTGGCCACTTAATCCATGCTGCACACTAAATGTAAATATACGTTCGGCCAGCAAAACGTCACCAAAGTGTGTGTGTGTGTAACCAAGTGCACTGAGCCAGGTGTGGAGGAATGGGACCGGCCCTGAGTGTCCCAGCGCTGAGCCTTTCTGCTCCGGCCTGGCCACACCCCACCAGGTGCCAGTCAGCAGAATATAGGACCCTTTCTCAAAAAGAGGACACTATTGCCATTCCTTTTTCTAATAGCCATCGACTGGATAATGAGAAATACAACGCATCAAAGGAAAAACGGAATCCAGTGGACCCTGTGGACCCAGCTAGAGGACCTGGGTTTTGCAGATGACCTGGCCCTGCTGTCAGACAGCCACAAGCAGATGCAAGAAAAGACCAACATACTTGCAGACATGTCAGCACATGTCAGCACAGGTCGGACTACATATCCATAAAGGAAAAACACAGTACATGAGGATGAACACCACGAGTACAGAACAAATCAAGATCAAAGATGACGCGCTGGAGGAAGTAGAGTCCTTCACCTATTTGGGGAGTGTGATCGATAACAAGGGAGGAACAGAGGCTGATGTAAAAGCAAGAATAGGTAAGGCCAGAGCCGCCTTCCTACAACTCAAAAACATCTGGCGCTCCAGAGAGATAAAAGAAGTAACTAAAATAAGAATCTTCAACTCCAACGTAAAATCTGTCTTGTTCTATGGAGCCGAGACCTGGAGAATGTTGAAAACCACAATCAGTAAAGTGCAAACCTTAATTCATTAACAGCTGCTTAAGTTATGTTGTTGTAAGTTATTTAAACTCAATTTCATATTACAAAAGTGGTAGTAAGCTGAATATTCTTGATAGTCTCATCATGAAAGCAGCAACAATTAATAAGAAAGTGATTACTTATATATACGATCAGCTGCTTACGAATGATGGGACTATAATTAATATCAAAAATAGTTGGGAAAAAGACTTTGGTGCTCACCTAGATGACCAGACCTGGCGTAAGGTGTTAAATAATGCCAAGAAAATTACTAGATCAGACAAATCACATGAAGTACAATATAAGATAATTAACAAACTGCATGTGACTCCTGAAATAGGTAAATATGATGACTCATGTTCGGTAGCATGCAAGAAGTGTCAAAAACAACCAGGCACTTATTTTCATTTAATGTGGTCATGTCCATTGATTAAAATATTCTGGTCTACTGTCCAAACAGAGATAGAGAAGTTTCTTGGCATAAAAATGGTAATGGATCCTAAACAGTGTATTCTTGGTATCGATCTTGTGTCTTTGTCTGGTCAAACGGGTAAATTGTTGAACATTATGTTGTATGCCGCACGTCTGTCAATTTTGCATGCTTGGCTTGACGAGCACCCGCCTACGTTAGCAATGTGGCATGAGAAACTGTTATCAATTGTTCCTTATGAAAGACTATCTCATGTGGTGCAAGGAACCTTAGATGAATTTGTTAAAGAGTGGACCCCCCTGAGTATGTTTTTTGGATGCGAGTGGCCTTCAATAATAAGTGTTGGTGTAAATTAAGACAACACCCCCACACACACACCTTTTTTTTTTTTTTTTTTTTCCTTTTCTTTTCTTTTTCCTGTCTTTTGTGTTTTTGGTTCTTATTATATCATGTAGTATTATTTTGTGTTGTATGTTGTGTTCGCGACAGCGGAAGGCTGTACATTTGTGTTGTTTTTCTGATGAGCTTGTCTTGCTGTCAATGTAAATCAAAAATTAAAAAGAGAGTTAAAAAAAAAAAAAACAGCTGCTTAAGAAAAATTCTGAAGATCTACTGGCCAGACAAGATTACGAACCAAGATATGTGGGCAAGGACGAACCAAACACCGGCTATGGACGAAATAGGACAAAGAAGATGGAACTGGATAGGACACACGCTTCGGAAACCAGCATCTAACATCACTAGACAGGCTCTAACTTGGAACCCACAAGGGAGGAGAAATAGAGGCCGGCCCAAAAATACCTGGCGGAGAGATCTCCAGGCTGACACCAAAAAGATGGGATACAACTGGTCGCAGATCGAAAAGAAAGCCAGTGACCGAGTGCTCTGGAGGTCCCTTGTCGATGGCCTATACCCCAGCAAGGGGTGTCAGGCCTAAGTAAGTAAGTAAGTCTCAAAAAGAGGGTCCTATATTCCCAGATCGGGGAACATAGGACCCAGGGAACATTAGGTACCCTCCTGTATAATGTTCCAGCATCATTTAAGCCAATGGATTTTGGTGCATGGAACTGTCCCGTGAATCCAATATGGTGTAGCTATAGCGCTGAAAGACCACAGCCTGTGAAAAAGCAGTGAGTTTTTTTTTTGCTGCCACCTCTCTAATTGTCTCAGCCTGTGTTTGACAGGGCCTTTCTGAAGGACAGCGCCTCTCATTAGGCATTCACACCCAGGGCTCCTTCCAATTGGGCTGCCTAAGGAATCTGTAGGCAATGCGATTGTGTAATTTGCACACAAAGTGGTCTGGATTGATCCAAAATAAAGCTCTCAACTTTAAATGTATGTGTGTGTGAATGTGTGTGTGTATGTGTGGTGGGGTGGGGTGGGGTGGGGAGGGGGAGCGTATAATTGCATCATTTAGTGAATTGATTGGCTGAGAGTCGATGGAAGGGAATCAGGAAGCAGCAGATAAACGGTGACAGCAGTGCCTTTTAGAGCGGGGGACCCATTGACGCACTACACACACACTCACACACTCACACACTCACACACTCACACACAGAGACTTTAGGAAACACACATACGTAGGTTTGTTCCACTGAAGCAAAGATACACACACTGGAAAGGAAAAAAAAACACACCTGGAGACAAACAGAGATAAACCAAGACACAAACGTATAGAAGCAGACATGAGAACACACACACACACACACACATAGCACGTCAGATTAGACATCACAAAGAGAGCCCAGGTCCACATCACACAGTGAGCGCTGCAGGGCGGGACAATGGAAGACAGAATTAGAGGTAACAATAGATTTCATTAAGCCAAACTAGACTTAACGAGACAATCGATGCGTCATAATTAAAGCGAGGAGGCTGAGAGCGACTTAGACTCTAAATGATGACTGCTCTTATTAAGATGGAGCAGATAGAGAAAGGCTGTGTGACAATGGAGCTCTATAACTACCCACCACCTCGGGCCTTTATGCTCACAGAGGCTTTTCAGCAAGACGGATAGATAGGAGGGAGGAGAGAGGAGCTGAGGAGGAGGAGAGGAGGAGAGGAAAGGAGGAGAAGAGGAGAATAAAACACCGAGGAGGGAGGTCAGTGTCTTTCAGTACAACAAACACACCGACAGGACTACAGTGTTGATGCACTGTAAAAACTCAACATCTTTCCAAGAATATTTGTCTTATTTCTTGTCCAAATGTCTCATTTCTAGTCAAAACTAATCTCTTTCCACTTAAAATAAGACTCATCACCTAAAAATTAACTTGTTTTTAGATCATTTTCACTTGTTTCAAACAAATTTTCACTTGAAATAAGTAGAAAAATCTGCCAGTCAAAGTAAGTTTTTTGTGCTTGTAATAAGAAAGAAAAACTTGATCCAGTATCAGATTTTTCTACTTATTTCAAGTGAAAATCTGCTTGAAAGAAGTAAAAAGTGTCTAAAAACAAGCTACTTTTTAATGTGGTGAGTCTTATTTTAAATAGAATGAGATTTGTTTTGACTAAAAATGACATTTTGACTAGAAATAAGACAAATATTCTTGGTAAGATATTTGAGTTTTTGCAGTGTGCTCTCACAACCAGTACGTCCAATGTAACCCATTACCAGTGCTGCGTGATGCGTTAAAGGACAATTCCAGGCGAATTCAACTCGGGGCTGTATGTTCCTAGGTCTAAAAGAAGGAATCTGAAGATTTTCAGTTTAATGTCTCCTGTTTTGCGGTAGTTGTGTCTGTCCCCGCATCGCCACGGCAGCAATGAATGGGAGTGGATGTAAGTTCTGCTGTTTAGGCTGTTTCCATCCCTCAAAGCCACAGACAGCGTCAGATGGAGACTCAAACATGCACCGAGAAGTTTATTTACTTCAACAAGCCGACATGTTTGTAAAACTAGATCTAATTCAAAGTCTCAACCCAAGTTGACGCTCGGTGTGTTCAGGTGCAGTGGGAAAAGCTACCGTTTGTGTCATAAACACAGGAATATCAACTCTTGACTTGCTTCAAGTAAAAACAAACTTCTGGCTGCATGTTTGAGTCTCCATCTGACGCTGTCTGTGGCTTTGAGGGATGGAAACAGCCTAAACAGCAGAACTTACATCCGCTCCCATTCATTGCTGCCGTGGCGACGCGGGGACAGACACAACTACCGCAAAACAGGAGACATTAAACTGAAAATCTTCAGATTCCTTCTTTTAGACCTAAAATGTTAGGAACATACAGCCCTGAGTTGAATTCGCCTGGAATTGTCCTTTAACGTCACATTCTTGATATGACTTTATGACATCAGGTCGACCTGAAGCAGCACTAATGATTGTGATGCTTCGGATGTCAGCTGCCATGATGAGGTTGATGATGATGTGTTAAGTCAAATGAAATGTACAGTATATCTAACAAAACACTGTCCATTATCTCTGCTAAAAAGAAAATCATCACTTCATGTCTGCAGCTGTGTGATCCAAGCCCAAAGCTGCATATTCATAATTTTTTTTTTTTAAATTTAATTTCCGTCTTTGTTAATTTACAGTAGCCCTACTCCTCATTCTTTTCTATGTCCTTCTCTATTATAGGGAGGAACACAATGCAGCCAGCAGAGTTAAAGTGTAATAAGATGTGTTTCACCCGTCATTGACTGGAACATGAGCAGCAGCTCTCAGTGTGGAGCTGCAGGAGAAAAGCTGCTATTGTCAGACTGCAGCAGAGGATGGAGCTGCATAATGTGGCCTATTGAAACCCACTGAACACATTAGAGTGTCAGTACAGGTGAGTCTGTCTTTGTCTCTCCTACTCCTTTTCTTTCTTTCTTTCTTTCTTTCTTTCTTTCTTTCTTTCTTTCTTTCTTTCTTTCTTTCTTTCTTTCTTTCTTTCTATAAACAGGCTGAGGATGTAAATGATATGATGAAGTCATTGAGTGTCTTTCACAATCTCTTTCTCTCCTTCTCTTCAATTATTAGTGGAAATCAGTTGTATAAAGTTAATGTGGTGGCACCAGTGGACCCATCCATTGTCTATATACTGTACCACTTATCCATGCTGGGGGGCTAAAGGGGGGCTAAAGCTAATCCCAGCTGACAGGGAGAGGGTGGGAGAAAAACCTCACATTCACTCGTCACTTTAGCACATAGCACTTTAACCAGCACTGTAGCTCTTTATAACTTCTCAGTAATCTGTTGGTCCCCTTACCCACTCTTTTAACCGTCTATGGTCAGTTAACTGCTGGTTTATGTGTGTCCTTCATATATGTTTTGTGTAAGATGTCAAGGTGTTTTGTTGTCCTAGTCCTGCCTCTTGGACTTTTTACTTTTTGTACTTTTTATCGTCATTGTTTTTTATGTCTAACATCAACCTGCCAATGGGACTGGGGATGGAAATCAGCCATTTGGCTACAATCCCACATATTTACATGTCAATGTCCATCAATATGTACTGTTCCCATTTTTAAAAAAATAAATAAATCTGAAATCTGAAAATCAGCCCTCTGGACGGCCGTGTCTCCACTGCAGACAGGACCCTCTTTGTTTTTGCTCTTGTTTCTGGTTTTCCAGCAGTATAGATGCTTCCTAGTAAAGCTGTGGTTTTATTTGCTGTTTTGTTTGGCGCCTAATCGCGCAAACATGTATTTATCTTTTTTTTTTCCTACTTCTACTACTACACTGCAAAAACTCAAAATCTTACCAAGAATATTTGTCTTATTTCTAGTCAAAACAAATCTCATTCTACTTAAAATAAGACTCATCACATAAAAAGTAGCTTGTTTTTAGACACTTTTTACTTCTTTCAAGCAGATTTTCACTTGAAATAAGTAGAAAAATCTGACAGTGGAGCAAGTTTTTCTTTCTTATTACAAGTGCAAAAAACCTGCTTTCACTGGCAGATTTTTCTACTTATTTCAAGTGAAAATTTGTTTGAAACAAGTGAAAAAGATCTAAAAACAAGTTAATTTTTAGGTGACAAGTCTCATTTTAAATGAAAAGAGATTAGTTTTGGCTAGAAACGAGACATTTTGACAAGAAATAAGACAAATATTCTTGGAAAGATTTTGAGTTTTTGCAGTGTAATTTTCCTTGTTTGTTGATATGTGATGATATTATAATATATTATTATATTTTGACACAAACTGAAGTTTTAAAGTTTTATTGCCATATGCAAAACAACAGAGGAAAATAGATGTGAGCCTTTGTGGAAAGGAAAGCCCCGAGGGCAGGGGTGTCAAACTCATTTTAGTTCAGGGGCCAGAAACAGCGCAATTTGATCTGGGCCAGGCCAGTAAAATAACAGCACAATAACCTATAAATACAAATACATTTTCCCTTTGTATTAGTACATTATTAAAGGTATAATATGTAGGAATTCCCCCCATCTAGCGGTGCGGTTGCATATCTGAACGTATTCTTGATGTTGCATTCACGTGAAATCGGACAGACGTCAGACAGACAACAGACGCTGCATGTAAGAGGATAAACAAGTGTCACAATATGTTGTCATGGTGATGTGGTATTGTTTTACCGTCTTTCTCTGGTGGAGTAAAATGACATCCGGTTGGTTTGCCGACGGCCGTCTGCCTGACTGCACCTGAATGCAACACCGGTGCCTCCGTCCTTCCTCACACTACACAGTGGTGACAGTTTTAACAGGCCGAGCCCACAGCTCCGCTCGGTTTCTATGGTTACCTACGGTCACGATGCAACATGGCCGCCTCGGTTCGGTGCGTCGCCCACTTATGTATTTGTAACGACTTGTAACAACTCATTCTAAGGAACCAGAAAGCTTTCATGTGTATGCTGGTGTGATTCCACTTCAGTGAAATACGGATTTATGAAAGACAGATTTTATTTTTGTAGGACTGCCCCCAAATAGTCGACCAAGCACTGGTCGACCAAAAAATCATTAGCCGACCAAAATGTCATTGGTCGATTGGTCGCAGGAAAAAAACAACAACAACATTTGGAGCCGTGTCTTGTCAAAATCAATATGACTGAACTGCACTGCAAAAACTCAAAATCTTTCCAAGAATATTTGTCTTATTTCTTGTCAAAATGTCTCATTTCTAGTCAAAACCGTCCCTTTCCACCTAAAATAAGACTCATCACCTAAAAATTAACTTGTTTTTAGATCATTTTCACTTGTTTCAAACAAATTTTCACTTGAAATAAGTAGAAAAATCTGCCAGTGAAAGCAAGTTTTTTTGTGCTTGTAATAAGGAAGAAAAACTTGCTCCACTATCAGATTATTTTAAGTGAAAATCTGCTTGAAAGAAGTAAAAAGTGTCTAAAAACAAGCTGCTTTTTATGTGATGAGTCTTATTTTAAGTATAATGAGATTTGTTTTGACTAGAAATGGCATTTTGACTAAAAATAAGACAAATATTCTTGGTAAGATACTTGAGTTTTTGCAGTGTGTATATGAAAGGCTATGGGGCTTTTATTTTGAAGGGCCAGATACAGGAAGCCGTGACACGTGACACTTTTTTGCTATTGTTTTTTTTTACACGGCACGGCAGGTCTCTATCTCTGTATTATTATAATTTTTTTTTTTTTGGTCAAAAGCGACTTTTTCCGATGTTGTTTTCCGTTTATATACTCCAATGTCGATTAGTCGACTAATCGCCATAAGTGACGACCACTGGTCAACCAACAAAATCTTTGGTCGGGGGGCAGCCCTACAGACTTTTGCTAATAAAAAGCCAAATAAGTTACATACTGGGGCTTTAATGAACTATCCCTTTACAAAACATATTATGAACAACCTGAAATTTCTTGATAAAAATATGTGCAATTTCAACAATTTTATGCCACTTCAGTTAATTTATGTAATTTTCACACTTAATGAAAATTACACAATACATTGCAGATTCACCCTTAGGGCCGGATTGGACCCTCTGCCCTAGGGTCTGCACTGGCACTGGTCCTGGGGATAGGAAAAGGAGAGGAGAGGCCTGATATGATATGAAGGCTGGAGGTGGAGGAGGTTGCAGCAGACACAGGAGTGAGGAGAACAGGCTTTAAAGGGATAGTTCACCCAAAATTGAAGTTTCACTCATTATCTCCTCCTCCCCCTCATGTGGACTATTAAGGGCTGGGAGAAGTTTCAGAGTCCTCCGTGGCTTCTCTGAGTTACAGGGGGTCTCGGCGTAGCAGTGCATGTCCATATGACGGTTGCAAATGGATACCAACTGTCTTCGTAACAAAAAGACACACCAAAAAACATCCAAATACCTCCATGCTGCTCGTATGTAATGTCCGTCTTGTATTGAAGCCCTGAAATAAAAAATTTGACGAACCGGGAAGAGGAGCTTCGAGAAGCTTCCGCTACAAAACAAGCTTGAAATATAGACTTTTTTTCGGGACAATTTTGCATTTCGGGGCTTCAATACAAGACGGACATTACATACGAGCAACATGGAGGTATTTGGGTGTTTTTTGGTGTGTCTTTTTGTTACGAAGACAGTTGGTATCCATTTGCAACCGTCATATGGACATGCACTGCTACGCCGAGACCCCCTGTAACTCAGAGAAGCCACGGAGGACTCTGAAACTCCAATTTTGGGTGAACTATCCCTTTAAAGTGTGATGGAGCTGACTTGGTGGTGGTGTGTTGTGTCTCCTCCTCCTCCTCTTCCTGTTATGATTCTCCACCTCTGCAGGTCCTTCCAGCCACAAGGTCACCGTGTGTTCTTAATTGTGGTGCCCCTCAACTACCACGGCCCCCCCCCCCCACCCCCCCACCCCCGCCCCACTCAAAGACCAAATGATGAACGACTGTACCTTGTGAAAAGGGCCCTCTCCAATAAACAAGCTTATCTCTCCCCTCTCTCTCCCGCCACTGCCTGTGAATAATGAGCTCTGGGTATCACTGTTAATCACTATAATTGTTAATGTTAAGAGGGGGCCACTTGCTAGTTGCCCGACGCCCCCACGCCTTTATTGATTTCATTTTTTTTTACATTAAAACGCAGCATGCCTTTGTCACAGCGGAGGGTCACCCCCCCCTCCCAGCCCCCCCCCCACCTCCACAGAGAAGCTAATTAGTTATTTAGTGGCCTGTGTGTGTGATGGTGTGTATGTGGCACCGCAGAGCAGAGCTAAAGCCTGTTATCAGCTCCTGATAAAGGGAATTGGTTGTCCCACGGTAGCTGTGAGGGGCTATGGCTGATAGCAGCATGGCTATTATAGAGAGGACAGGCACACACACACACACACACATTACACACACATTCATACACAAACTGCTGGAAACACACACACATGTAAATATAATGAAGCACATACAGTAGTTTGAAATAAAAACACACCTTATAGAATACGCACTCTGTTAAAACCTTAATCCCACTAAACTAAAAGCCGTTTCCAGATTGGTGTGCTCTGCAATGTCTCGGACTGTAACCAGGTTTCCATCCACATACGTTTTTTATTTGCATTAAAGGGATAGTTCACCCAAAATTAAAATTTCATTCATTATATCTCCTCCCCCTCATGTGGACTAAGGGCTGGGAGAAGTTTCAGAGTCCTCCGTGGCTTCTCTGAGTTACAGGGGGTCTCGGCGTAGCAGTGCATGTCCATATGACGGTTGCAAATGGATACCAACTGTCTTCGTAACAAAAAGACACACCAAAAAACATCCAAATACCTCCATGCTGCTCGTATGTAATGTCCGTCTTGTATTGAAGCCCTGAAATGCAAAATTGTCCTGAAAAAAATTAAATAAGTCTATATTTCAAGCTTGTTTTGTAGCGGAAGCTTCTCGAAGCTCCTCTTCCTGGTTCGTCAAATTTGGACGAACTGGGAAGAGGAGCTTCCGCTACAAACAAGCTTGAAATATAGACTTATTTAATTTTTTTCGGGACAATTTCGCATTTCGGGGCTTCAATACAAGACGGACATTACATATACGAGCAGCATGGAGGTATTTGGATGTTTTTTGGTGTGTCTTTTTGTTACGAAGACAGTTGGTATCCATTTGCAACCGTTATATGGACATGCACTGCTACGCCGAGACCCCCTGTAACTCAGAGAAGCCACGGAGGACTCTGAAACTTCTCCCAGCCCTTATTAGCCCACATGAGGGGGGGGAGATAATGAGTGAAATTTCAATTTTGGGTGAACTATCCCTTTAAGTCTAAATAAAATGTAAACACTTCAGTGATATGAAAATTCAACCCCTTTTACCATGAGAGTCTATGAGTCCCTCCATACTTCATGTTTCAGCCTCAGTGGTTGCTGTTTCCTCCTAACACAGACAACCAGCCGGCTAAAGGGCCTATACGCAGGTTTTTATTGTTGTTGATGTCTTTAATATCATGTACTGTACATCTTACTTTCATTTGTTTGGATGTTTTATATTTGACTGGTGTGAAACTTTGTTATTTTACTGAAATGCAGAGCTCAGTCAAGTCTAGACACAAACACAATACAATACACACCATTTTACATTCAGTCTTGGTAAAAAACATCATTATAGTAACTGCAGAACTTCATTTTCTTCAGTTAACACAATAGATCAGTGATAGTTGTCTGTTTATCCACAACACGCTGTAGACTGGGGCTTTGATAGAGGTTAGGTAGAAAACTAAACTTTCAAACCGAGAGGATGGAGGATGGAGGTTCATGTAAAACTTCACAGCTGCAGACATGATTCTGTCTTCTACACTGCAAAAACTCAACATCTTTCCAAGAATATTTGTCTTGTTTCTTGTCAAAATGTCTCATTTCTGACCAAAACTAATCTCTTTCCACTTAAAATAAGACTCATCACCTACAAATCAACTTGTTTTTAGATCATTTTCACTTGTTTCAAACAAATTTTCACTTGAAATAAGTAGAAAAATCTGCCAGTGAAAGCAAGTTTTTTGTGCTTGTAATAAGAAAGAAAAACTTGCCCCACTATCAGATTATTTCAAGTGAAAATATACTTGAAATAAGTAAAATGTGTCTAAAAACAAGCTACTTTTTAATGTGATGAGTCTTATTTTAAGTATAATGAGATTTGTTTTGACTAGAAATGACATTTTGACTAGAAATAAGACAAATATTCTTGGTAAGATATTTGAGTTTTTGCAGTGTACAAGACTCAGTGTCATCAGATTGAACATGTGTTGAGTTTATTTCAGCTTTGTTTGTCTTATAGAAGAACATGGATTATGGCTTTGGTCCATTTACTTATCATAAACTGACTGAGCACTGCTCTAACAATGTGTCTCTATGTTAATTAAACCTCTCTCTCTCTCTCTCTGAGTGTGTGTGTGTGTGTGTGTGTGTGTGTTTCTGATGACAGAGATCATGACAGAAGCATGAGGAGAGACAGTGTGTGTGTGTGTTTTATTAATTAGTGGCAGTAATCAGATGCCACTTATTACATCCTCTCAACGCATCAGTAGAGTTTAGAGATTTGTGTAGGTTTGTGTGTGTGCACCAGCTACACACACACACACACACACACACACACACACACACACACACACACACACACACACACTGCCTCTCTCCCTCTATCTCTCATAATTAAATGTCAGAGGAATGCTCTAATTAGCACTACAGTGCTTCAGTGAGCTGAAATGTTGCTATTAGACCACTAGATATCTGAAAGGAAAACTTAGCATAAATCACTTAAATGTCTAAAGTTTTGATCTATGAAATAAAGGGGGGGGGGGGTCCTACCTAATGCCAGGTAGCCTGTTCATAAATGCTCTGTACACTGCAAAAACTCAAAATCTTTCCAAGAATATTTGTCTTATTTCTTGTAAAAATGTCTCATTTCTAGTCAAAATTAAACTCTATAAGACTCATCGCCTAAAAATGAACTTGTTTTCAGATCATTTTCACTTGTTTCAAACAAATTTTCACTTGAAATAAGTAGAAAAATCTGCCAGTGGAAGTTTTTTTTGCTTGTAATAAGAAAGAAAAACTTGCTCCACTATCAGATTTTTCTACTTATTTCAAGTGAAAATCAGCTTGAAAGGAGTAAAAAGTGTCTAAAAACAAGCTGCTTTTTAATGTGATGAGTCTTATTTTAAGTAGAATGAGATTTGTTTTGACTAGAAATGAGACATTTTGACTAGAAATAAGACAAATATTCTTGGAAAGATTTTGAGTTTTTGCAGTGTAGGGATACATGCTCTTTGACACCAATCATTTTCCATGAAGTATATCATTTAAACGGAACAACTTGTTTTTTAGGTGTACAGAACGTTTTCCAGCCCAGACTATGAGGCCGTACCTGATGAGGCTCTAGGACCGCCTGACTAAATACCAACACAAGCTCGGTGTCAACACCATGAACTCTCAGTTGACGTAAAGAAATGAGGTCGCTGTTGTAATCTGCAACAGAGGTCATTGATCTGTGTGCTCCAGGTTAGTGAGTCATCGATGAAAACGGTCTTATTAAAGGGATAGTAGCATTTTCTTATCCAAAAATATACAATGAAGGAGGGTATGTGTGAAGCTGAGACTTAGCAAGCGTGTGTTTACTTAACAATCAAAGCTACCACATCCACAATAATGTAGAACTGTAAGCCTTTATACTATATTTAAAGGGATAGTAGCATTTTTTTAAAGTGGGGTTGTATGATCTCCAAATAGCCCCTAAGTACTTTAATTGCAGTAGCAGACTCTCTGCACTCCTCCCGTTAGCAACGCCAGCCCATAATAGCCCTGCTCAGAGATTTACAACATACAGTGTTGTGAACGGACCCAAAGAAACGGCCTATTTTCGCGGCCTAAAAGAGGTTTTACCTGAAAAATAATACACAGTTCCATTGTTCACTATAATATAATTTTTTCCAGCCCTTCAAAGTGCAGGAAAAACACAGTTTTTATTTGGACCTAACCAACTCACGTATCCCTCCGCCCAGGGTTAGCGCCCGTCGATCAGCAGTTGGTTAGGTCCAAATAAAAACTGTGTTTTTCCTGCACTTTGAAGGGCTGGAAAAAATTATATTATAGTGAACAATGGAACTGTGTATTTATTTTCAGGTAAAACCTCTTTTAGGCCGTGAAAATAGGCCGTTTCTTTGGGTCTGTTCACAACACTGTATGTTGTAAATCTCTGGGCAGGGCTATTATGGGCTGGCGTTGCTAACGGGAGGAGTGCAGAGAGTCTTCTACTGCAATTAAAGTACTTAGGGGCTATTTGGAGATCATACAACCCCACTTTAAAAAAAATGCTATTATCCCTTTAACATTCCAAATACCAATCAACAAACCTTTAGATTTCCTAAAAGTAGCTGGATGAGCACTCATATGTGTACGAAGAACAGGATTGATGAAGTAACACTGTAGGTAACACTCCATTTACAATAACCTGCTGTCTACGATTGGATAAAAAGAATAATACCATTTGATAATGAGTGGATGGACCCTTTAATCACTCAGTCCCTTTTCTCTCAGCCAGAATCTCATTTTCCTGTTGCTGTGATTAAGACTGAATATTTCTACATGGATGTGTTCAGGGCAGGACTCTTATCAAGCACAGAAACTTTAAAGCAGTTTGACAGTGTGTGTTGGAGGGACAGTTTTCTTTTGATAACTTTTAAAGGGATAATTCAACATTTTGGCAAGGTGGCCCATTACCATAATCCCTATAGTCATAGCAGTAGGTTTGTTACCTTTAATTGTCGGTGCAAGCTGTTTTTAGAACGGTGGAGCAGAGCCGTGAGCTGCTCAGAGCTACGCTACGGAGGCTAAGGGGATTTCTTGGTTTCCCTCATCAAACTCATCAAATACACAATCCAACAACTCCACAACGCTCTGGTGGACAAGTTGTGAGCTGCACATTCACCACGCTATGAGATAATAACACAACGTTACCACACAGAGTTGTTTTAGAGGGAAATACAGAGACTGATGATGAAAAACTGTCCCTGAAGGCAACGCGCATCAGTAGTTTTACATGAATTTCCCTCTAAAACAACTCTGTCTGGTAACGTTGTGTTATTATCTCTGAAACTGTAGAAAGGCAGCAGTCAATAATGGATGAGATGGTTGTGCATGGAAGTCCCAATAGAACAGCAGCACTCCGACCTGCCCATCCTGCACCAATAACTGTGCAGATTAACATCACTAAAATCATCTTTCTTCCCCAATCTGACACTGGGTTTGGACTTCAGAAGATCATGCAGTGTATTATCCACCTGTTTTATTATCTTGTGTTTTTCATGGTGTTTTCTTAACCTAAAAGTTAAGGGGTATAGGTCAGAGGTCATTCATCATTTGGATAGGAACTTCATTTGTGATGAGTAACAGTTTATATTCAAATAGAATAAACATAAATAAATGCAGATGTTACAAGAGAGAAAGGCACACACATACATTTACAGCTAGATGTTTAGATTAGGTGTGGAATGTACCCTGAGTAGGGTTGCAAAATTCTGGGAATTTTCAAAGTTTTCAAATTTCCATGGGAATTAACGGGAATATATGGGAATTAACGGGAATATATGGGAATAAACGGGAATATATGGGAATTAACAGGAATATATGGGGAATAACGGGAATATATGGGAATAAACGGGAATATATATCTGAATAAACGGGAATATATAGGAATTAACAGGAATATATGGGAATATATGGGAATTAACGGGAATAGGGAATAAATGGGAATGAATCCGAAATTTACAAAATTGAAGGTTGACCCTTAACGGGGAACTTGGGGGGGGGGGGGGGGGTGTTATGTTTTTTTATTGTATTATTTTGCATGGATGTCTGCGTATTACAAAACAAAATATTTACATTTATGTTTGGATATGATACAGTTTGTTTTAATTATCCCCAATTTCCAGTTAATTCCCATAAATTCCCATTATTCCCATAAATTCCCATGATTTCCATGGGAAGTTTCCAATTTGGAATATTTATTTGGAAAGTTTCTGGTAATTTACCAGGAATTTACTGGAAACTTTCTGCCCCTTTGCAACCCTAACCCTGAGAATTGTGTTTCTTGTCATCTACCCATCTCTGTGGGTCATAGTTTTGGGGGATACCTGACACTGTATCTATGTTTAAGGTAGCCTGGTCAAGAGGTTAAATGTCAGAAGGTTTAGGTTAGATTCTGTTTTTAGATCCTGTCTTTGTCTGACCATCTTGGACAAACATATCCTTATATTGGGAGAAGGTGGAGTTTTAGAAAACGTATATAAGGTCAGAGCTTGGGGCCAAGAGAGAGAGATCTCACATTGGCACCAGAGATGCTCTAGGATTCTGCATTTTTTGACACTGTTCTTTTTCTTGTAATGAACTCCTTTTTGAATGCAAGAAAAGACGTGTCGGCGGTGATCCCTTCTTTTCATCAACACATCAATATACCACAATCATCTCGTCCATGTCAAGGCTGGCCCAGTGTATGGTTTCTGTCTTCATTCAGTCAGAGTGTTGCTCTGCTGGTCTTGCTCATCTTAGCGAGACTTAGCCCCAGGGCCGGTCCTAGGATGTTGGTGGCCCCCTAAACAAGGTTTTTGTTTGTGGCCCTGCACTCTAAGCGCAAACACCAAATCACTGGTTAACTTGGTGGTCGACTTTTACATATTTTCTTAAATGTATCTTTTTAAGATACTTGCAGATGTAACAATACTCAAGTGTTTTATGTCTAAATATTAGAACCTCCGCTGTAAGCACACTGAGGCCACTTTGTCCTAGAACACTGTAGAAAGAAATAATTTAGGACAAATGCTGGAAATTTGAGGTCTGCTTTTTGAAACATTTCCAATCCCTTGTGAAAACACTCCTTCAGTCATGAGAATGAACTGTTTTGGTGCTTGAAATAGGATATGAATACAGTAATAGATACGTGTAGAAAACAAGTCTAAAATGACATTTTGTAAGATTGAGCACAAATGTTGTCATTCTGCCGTTCTATTTTCACCAAATGTCTCAAATGTGAGATAAAAGAAGCTGAATATTGACTTCACATTACATATAAAGCTCATAGCTGCACGTGCAGACCTCAGGATGTTTAAATGACTTGATGAACCCCGGTACCTTTCTGATCATGTGGCCCCCCACCTAACGGCTGTGGCCCTAAACAACCACATAGAGGGTTTATGCCAGGGACCGGGCCTGCTTAGCCCAGTCAGTTTAGTTTTCTACAGGGATGAGTTCCAAGGAGTCCAGTCCCATCCAGTTCAGTCCAGGTATAGCTAAGTCCCGTCCAGGTTCAGGCTGTTCCAGTCCAGGGTCTCTACTGTGGAGGAGAGTGATTTTAATTAAAGATAAGTTGCTCAGTGTGCGGCCGGATTGAGCCTGTTAATCTGAATCCAATAGGCTGGATGTAGCAGCGAGGAGGCCCTTGTAAAGCACCGGCTCTATTGAAGCCCAATGCATTTCATTTGGCTTGGAATCAATGTAGATTGACACCACTTAACATGCAAATAGTGCTCAGGTCAACCAGCGGCTTCCCGCCTGTTGGCTGTGGTCCAGCATCTACAGCTTCACCCCACTTCCTCCTCCTCCTCCTCCTTCCTCCTCTATGCTCACTACTTTCCTTCCTCCTTCTCTGTGCTGCATGTGTTTCTTTATCCCCTACTCCTGAAACTTTCCTCTTTTCTCATCTAGCTCTCTCCTTCTCCATCTTCCCTTCCCTTCCCCACCCCGCCTGCCTGCTTTGCTTTTCCATCACATTCCTCCCCGCTGTTGTAAAAATCATATTCAGGATATTCGTCCATTTAAAGATATGAGAAAATAAAAGACTATCGATCGCTTGATAAACTGCCACTGATGGCAACAGAATGGAGTAGAGTCGGTATAACCCCTCGCTGGGACTGGAGAGTGTGTGTGTGTGTGTGTGTGTGTGTGTGTGTGTGTGAGCCGCAGGCACTATATGGGAGATGCCATGGATCAATAAAGTGTATTTGTGTGTGTCAGCCCTTAGCTATCCTTCCAATTACATATTTCCAGCAGCGCGGCCGAGCACAACTCTTTGTTAACGCCTTAATGGATCAGCTCAGGGAAGTGTCTGTACACTCACACACACACACACACACACACAAATAGATACAGCTTTACGAGGTAAGCATTCTCAAATTGATTTGTTAAACAGTGTTTTGAGCCCCGGTGCTCTGTGCAACTGTGTAATTATTGTGAGAGCTGACACTGTGTGTGTGTGTGTGTGTGTGTGTGTGCACCAGAGTGTGTCTGTGGATAATTTCATGAAGCGATGTGTGTTTGTCTGCTAACAGTTTCCACATGAAGGAAGCTCCAAGTGTCTGATTATTGAAGAAGAGAGTGTTTCATTCAGAGCTTCACTCCCAGCAGCAGACACATTATGTCCAGTCAGTCTGGTCCTCACCTGTCCTCACCTGTCCTCACCTGTCCTCACCTGTCCTCACCTGTCCTCACCTGACAGTGTCACCTGATGACACACACTGTAAAAACTCTACATCTTTCCAAGAATATTTGTCTTCTTTCTTGTCAAAATGTCTCATTTCTAGTCAAAACTAATCTCTTTCCACTTAAAATAAGACTCATCACCTAAAAATTAACTTGTTTTTAGATCATTTTCACTTGTTTCAAACTCATTTTTACTTGAAATAAGTAGAAAAATCTGCCAGTGAAAGCAAGTTTTTTTGTGCTTGTAATAAGAAAGAAAAACTTGATCCAGTGTCAGATTTTTCTACTTATTTCAAGTGAAAAATCCTTGAAAGAAGTAAAAAGTGTCTAAAAACAAGCTGCTTATTAATGTGATGAGTCTTATTTTAAGTATAATGAGATTTGTTTTGACTAAAAATGACATTTTGACTAGAAATAAGACAAATATTCTTGGTAAGATATTTGCGTTTTTGCAGTGCACCTTGGCCCAGAGAGCTCCACACACTCCAACCTGTGAAAACACATGCAAAAAGACCAATGAGAGATTAAAGGGATAGTTCAACATTTTGGCAAATTGGCCCATTGCCATAGTCATAGCAGTAGGTTCGTTACCTTTAAAGCAGAAGTCAGGTGAATGTTTGTGTTAATATAAGTCTTAAATAGTTGTATCTTCCGACAGCAATCACTTCTATAGAGTGTTTGGTCTGAAACACGGGTCTGTCAGTCACTCTGCTCTGCTCTGAGCCCAGGAGAAAACTTTCCTTGTATCCTACAACCTTTATCCAATGAGGAGAGAGAACGGCATAAAGGGGCAGTCCTCTCTGTGTGTGCAGCCAAGGGATGCGCCTGAATGTGGTGACGTAGGGACGAGGACCAATAGATCCATGACGAGGGCGGGGGCTGCTAACTCCATCTGCTGACAGGAAGTTAGCCAAAACCACCGGATCGCTGACTTCTGCTTTAATTGTTGCAAGGTGTTTTCAGAACGGCGGAGCAGAGCCGTGAGCTGCTCAGAGCTACGCTACGGAGGCTCATTATGGGATTTCTTGGTTTCCCTCATCAAACTCATCAAATACACAATCCAACAAGTTCACATATCAACTTTAAAAAAGCAGAGATTGTAGTTGCATCTTTGACAGCAGTGCACTCAGAGGGTCACCTCAGGTCAGGCATGTATGGTATATTGTTCTTTAACTGTGTGTTAAAATGGTCTGTTCTTATTTTGTTTGTCTGCGTCTGTTTTGCCTTGATATTGTCTGTCTGTGTTCTGTCTTGTAATTGTCCATTGTATGACTCGTTGTCATCACAAGGTTTTAAAGTCTTCTGTGTTTATGTCTTTTAGAAACCTGCCTTGGGACTGCGGCTGAAATTTAGCAGTTGTGCTAAATCCGGCACATTTACACTAGATGCTTAATGCGTCAGCGTTTATGAATGTGCACTGTCCCAAATCAATAAATAAAGAAATGTAATGAATGAAATGAGTCATTATCTATTAAATGAAACATCAGCTCTGAGTCACATGAACCTAGAACTTGGTGGCAGGAAACATGTTTTTCCAGGAGGTGAAGTGGGTGAATCACATCTTCACTAGTAGGAAAAAATAACTTAGATCATTCACCACTGAATGATGTGCATCAGACTGTCATGTGACCCAATCCATGTGTAGAGATGTTAAAGGGATAGTAGCATTATTTTAAAGTGGGGTTCTACAAATAGCCCCTAAGTACTTTAATTGCAGTAGAAGACTCTCTGCACTCCTCCCGTTAGCAACGCCAGCCCATAATAGCCCTGCCCAGAGATTTACAACATACAGTGTTTTTTTGTTTTTGTTTTTTTTAACCTTTATTTAACCAGGAATAATCCCATTGAGATTCAGAATCTCTTTTGCAAGGGGGTTTATTTGTTTATTTGTTTATTAAGATGGGGGTCCTGGCCAAGAAAGCAGCACAGTACATCCACATTTAGACAACATCAACAAAACAAACATAAAAAGAGCTAAAACAATAACAGCAAATCGTATCAATACATTATAATCACCAGCTGCGTTCGGTGAGAGGACATGTGCATTCAGTAGTCAAATAGTCCTTGATCCTGAGTGTTGTGAACAGACCCAAAGAAACGGCCTATTTTCACGGCCTAAAAGAGGTTTTACCTGAAAAAAAATACACAGTTCCATTGTTCACTATAATATAATTTTTTCCAGCCCTTCAAAGTGCAGGAAAAACACAGTTTTTATTTGGACCTAACCAACTGCTGATCGGCGGGCGCTAACCCTGGGCGGAGGGATACGTGAGTTGGTTAGGTCCAAATAAAAACTGTGTTTTTCCTGCACTTTTGTGTTGCTTAGGAATAAATATGAACATGTTTTCTTTGCATTATTATTATTATTATTATTCAAGGTCTGAAAAGACTTGATATTTTTTGTTATTTAGACTAGTTTAGTCATTAGCCAATAAAAGCTCTAAATGACAATATTTCTATTTCAATTTTGGGAGAAATGTTGTCGGTAGTTGATAGAATAAAACAATTTTTTTAATTGAATTTTACTCAAACACATACCTATAAATAGTAAAACCAGAGAAACTGATCATTTGGGGAGTGGTCTCATATATATATATATATATATACAGTACACACTATATTTATATGTATATAGAGAAATCCTGTAAACTTTGTGTTTGTGTTTGTGTGTGTTACAAATGGCCCTCTGCCTCTGTTATGTATGTCTTGCCTGTGTCCATGTTTGTATCTGACCCAGTGTGTGTGTGTGTGTGTGTGTGTGTGTGTAAACATGTGTGTGTCTTTCCACTGGGGAAAGACAGCAGTCTAAAGGATGAAATTGAAGAGATTAGCATGGTCTGCTCTGCTTTTGATTAGTTCTGACTGGAAATCTGCCCGAGCCACAAGGGGCCCCTCAGCGGCTCCCGCTCTCCCTCTGTGTGTGTGTGTGTGTGTGTGTGTGTCTGTGTGTGTCTGTGTGTGTGTAAGAGACTCTCCCTCCCTCTCCTCTCGTGGCGTTTCGCGCCACGCCAGAAATTGAATTGATATTTTGTAAACCTGATTTGTGGATAACGCAATGTGACAGCGACAAATGCCTGGCTGAGAGCGGGTTTCAGAGCCACTCAAATGAAAGTTATTACAGGGTAAATGCGCATTTCTTTGTCTCCGCGGCGACAGCCAGCCAGCCCCCCCCCCCCACGCCCCCCACGCCCCTCCCTCCTCGGCTCCTGTATGAGTTTATATGGCCTGAATATGGATCCATTTCCTGGGTAATTGAATTGATACTGTCATGCACGGGGGCAGTGCCACATTGCTCTGCAGGGCGGATGGACTGTCTGATTGAATTGGATGGTGGGTGGGGGGGTCGGGGGGGGGTGGGGGGGGGGGTGGAGGGAGAGGTGTGTGTGTGCATGTTTGCGTGCGTGCGTGTGTGTAAAGGGGTTGTCAGTGAGCAGTCATAAGATAGACACACCTCAGTGTTCTCCTGATTACTGCCGTACAGCCAATTGTCTCTCCAATAATCTGCCACCATGCACAGCCCCTCCGACACACACACACACACACACACACACACACACAGACACACACATATCCAAGCGGATACGGGTCAGGCAGCACAGAAGCCATTTCCAATTCCCGGGCAGCGAGCAGCGAGCAGCGCCGCAGATCTGCTACATATTAATTTTGTCCCGGCTGAGATTTGCTCCCATTCAGTTAGAGCCGATTGATGAGAGAGCAGAGAGGATCGGACGGCTGCTCATTCCCTCTCCTCACCTCTGATTAGAAACACTGCCACTGTCACAGCGCTATTAGGACAGGAGGAGGAGAGGGGGAGGAAGAGGAAGAGGGGGAGGAGGGAAGGAAGGAGGGTAAGAGATGGAAGGGTTAAAAGAGATAAGAGCAGAGGAAGAGATGGTAGAAAGTGTAAAGAGAGGGAAGATGGAGGGTATAGGAGACATGAACAGGGGGACAAGTCAAGGGAGAGAGGGACAGACAGGGCCGTTGTATAGGGGAGAAAGGTGATGATAACTCTAGGGGCCCAGCGCCCAGTGGGGCCCATAAAAAACCCCAGTAGTCTAATCTTTGTATGACTGATTTATTCTGTGTAAGACCCTGACTGATACTCATAGTACACTGTAAAAACTCTACATCTTTCCAAGAATATTTGTCTTATTTCTTGTCCAAATGTCTCATTTCTAGTCAAAACTAATCTCTTTCCACTTAAAATAAGACTCATTACCTAAAAATTAACTTGTTTTTAGATCATTTTCACTTAACTCATTGGCTGCCAGCCATTTTCAGAAAAGAGACGCCCATACTGCCAGCCGTTTTAGAGCATTTTGAACGATCTTATAAGACCCACAGAATATTGTGTTCTATGATTATATAAACACCGAAACTACCAAGAGAAAGAGTAACTCTCTTTGTTCAATAGGGAAAAAAAAGTTTGTTTCTACCTTTTTCCGTTCTTTTGTAAACAGCAGTAGAACGTAGGCTGGTTTCGCCAAAAACAGCAGTTTTTGACCAAAACACTGAGAAAACAAGCTTTTTGTGGAAAGAAACATGTCAAGCAGAACAGTGACTTTGACGTTGATATTTTTTGCTTTAGTGACACCTCACACATCTGAACAGTGTTCTCCTTCTATAAAACAACAAAAACAACACTGAGAAAGGACTTTTGATGGCAAAATAATAATTTATTTACAAATATCAGTAAAAATGCATTAACTTTTTTGTACGTTTGTAGCTGTCACATGACCTCTGCCCCATGGTCGACCACTGCTCGATCCACCACCTGTAAATTATAGAAATATATAGCTAGAATTACCATAAAAATACATCTCTTATAGATGTAGTCAGTGTGATGTGGAGTTTTTTTTTTTTAACCTTTCCGATCAAAGCGATCCGCCCTTCTCTAAGCAGTAAAAGTTAGCTCGCTAGCAAGTTAGTTTATTTTATTATTTTTACCATTAATTATATTATTACCTTCATGTCTTTCTGGAGCGTGGGGACGAGTCTCTGCTGCTCCTGGTTGATCCGGACGGAATCGCTCGGGTCACGTCCACCGAGCCGTCAGTTGAGCTGGGCTCTGGTCTGTGGTGACACCGTCAGCTGCTGATTCTCACCACTCGGCCCGGCTTGATCGCCGGTGTCCAGCGTCAGTGTCTTTTTCAATGATCTCCGTCATTTTCTCACGATCGCGACCCTCTTCCTCTCCGAACTACCGCGACACACACGGTATATAATGTGCCGACGTGCGGAACACATAGGCTCCGTTTCTTTAGCTAAGTTTCTTTAGCATATCTCTTGTCATCTCGCTTCTTCTTCTCATAATCAATGCTGATCTCTCATCCAAAGAGGGCACTACTGCCCCCTACAGGGCCTACAGGGCACCTACACGTCATTACACTAGTTTACAAGCCTGATATTGATGGACAAGCTCCGACAGACCGTCCTCCAGCCCTTCCCGTTGAAAAACGCAATTGACGTCTATCGACGTCAATGGCAGTGAACGGTTGTAATTAGATTGACGTCTATAGACGTCAATGGCAGCCAATGAGTTAAATTCACAATAAATAGAAAAATCTGCCAGTCAAAGTAAGTTTTTTGTGCTTGTAATAAGGAAGAAAAACTTGCTCCACTATCAGATTTTTTCTACTTATTCCAAGTGAAAATCTGCTTGAAAGAAGTAAAAAGTGTCTAAAAACAAGCTACTTTTAATATGATGAGTCTTATTTTAAGTAGAATGAGATTTGTTTTGACTATGACATTTTGACTAGAAATAAGACAAATATTCTTGAAAAAAAACTGGAAAAGTTAGGGGGAGGGGCCCACTTTAGTATTCTTTAAGGGGGCCCAGAATTCCTAGCAACGGCCCTGGAGAGGGAGGATGGCGGGAGAAAGAAGGGCAGGGTTCATACGGATCCTTAAAAGTCTTAGTAAAAGGCATTGAATTCATTAATCTAAAAACAAGGCCTTAATTGGCATTAAAATGTCTTGAATCAATTTTTCAAAAGTCTTAAAAATGTTAACACTTGGTAAGTGGTATTTTATGGTTGTAATTAGTCTCAAATCTCAAAATAATTGGTAACAATCCGACATAGAGAAGTTAGTGGCGGCCGTCAACGCTAAATCTCTCACCGCCACCAGCTCCCAAGTCAGTGTTTTCTTTTGTTTTTTTGGACTTTTTATGCATTTATTTTGAAAGAACAGCTGGAAAGAGACACAATCCAATGTTCATGTAGCAGTCACTTTACCTTGGATCACACAGGAAAGTGGGTCAAATTGTCCCTAACCCTATGTAATTGGGTAATTTGTAATGGTATTTGTAAATTTTTTTTTCTTTTTTCTGCATTTGTGTTTATTATGAAGTCGGTCTTAAATTTCATTTCAAGTGGCTTTAAAAAAGTCTTAAAAAGTCTTAAATTTAACTTGGCTTAAGCTGTAGGAACCCTGATGAAGGGAGAGAGGGAGGATAAAGGGAATGGGGGAGAGTCAAAGAAGTTAAAGACGGTAGGTAGGTAGTAGTGGGCAAAAAGGCAGAGATAAAGATAGAGATGGAGGGATAGAGGAAAGAAAACAGAGAAGTGAGGGAAGGGTGGGGAAAGTGGATGAGTGGAGGAGAGAATGAGGGATGAAAAAAAAAAGTTAAAGTAATAAGTGGGATGGAATTAGAGAGGAGTAAAGAGGATGGGGAGAGGGAGGGAAAAATAATGTGAGAAAGGAAAGATAAGAGGGGGTGGAAAGGAGGGATGAGTATGGAGTATGGGAGAGTGAGAGAAAGGTAACAGAGAGAGACAGATGGAGAGAATAAGGGAGATCTGAAACAGAGAGGGAGTGTAAATGGAAGAGTGAAAGGAAGTGAGTGACAGATGCAAGGGAAGAAGAGAGGGAGGAGAGATGATGTGTGGTGGTGGAGGGAGGAGAGGAAAGAGCAAAGGATGACAGATAATGAAGAACAGAGGGGGGAAAAGAGGGATGAACAGCAAAGGGGAGATGAGGGAGAGAGGGATGAGGAATGAGGGGACGGAGGGGAGAGTGAATTTAAGAGAAAAGGATAGAGAGAGAGGAAAAGAAAAGGGAGAGAAAAGAATGAAGAGAAGAGACAAGAAGGAGAAAGTGTTTGAAGGAATGAGGGAGGAAAGATAGAGACAAATGGGGAGGAAGGTGAGAAAAGAGGAAGAGATGGACAGGCGGAGGGGTGAAAGAGAAAAACGGAGTGGCGGAGAGGGAATGAGAGAGAGGAAAAGGAGGGAAAGAGGGGGAGATTATTATGGGTCAGAGGAAGGAAGGAGTGTAAAAAAAAAAGGAAGGAGAGATGTCGGGGTGAAGGAGAGAGACAAGGTGAGGTGAGGAGTAAAGGGATGATGGGAGAGTTGACGAGTGATGGATGAAGTGAAGAAATGAAAAGGGAAGAAGGATGAAAGGGTGAAAATGGAAAAGAGTGAAGTGAAGGATGGAGAAAGAGAGGGAGGAAGAGATGGGTGGATGAACAGAGGAGGCAGAAGGAGGTGTGTGGGCATCAGAGGTCAAAGGTCAGTTTACACTGTTTAGTTCCTGCTGGTTTCCACAACGACCACATCACCTGTCATGGCCGCCCTTCACTGTCGTATCAGTCACGTTCACATGTTGCAAACTTGTTTGTTCAGTTAATGGTTCATCAATTTACAGCAAGAAAAGAGGAGGAGGAAGACAAGGTAAAAAGGGAGGTAGAGAGGCAAATTCTGTGGAGAGAAAAGAAGAGTGAAAATGAGAAGGACAGATTGAACTTTAAAGGGATAGTTCACCCAAAATTTAAATTTCACTCATTATCTACTCCCCCTCATGTGGACTAAGGGCTGGGAGAAGTTTCAGAGTCCTCCGTGGCTTCTCTGAGTTACAGGGGGTCTCGGCGTAGCAGTGCATGTCCATATAACGGTTGTGAATGGATACCAACTGTCTTCATAACAAAAAGACACACCAAAAAACATCCAAATACCTCCATGCTGCTCGTATGTAATGTCCGTCTTGTATTGAAGCCCCGAAATGCAAAATTGTCCCAGTCTATATTTCACGCTTGTTTTGTAGTGGAAGCTTCTCGAAGCTCCTCTTCCCGGTTCGTCACATTTGGACGAACCGGGAAGAGAAGCTTCCGCTACAAAACAAGCGTGAAATATAGACTTATTAAAAATTTTTCTTGACAATTTCTCATGTCGGGGCTTCAATACAAGACGGACATTACATACGAGCAGCATGGAGGTATTTGGATGTTTTTTGGTGTGTCTTTTTGTTACGAAGACAGTTGGTATCCATTTGCAACCGTTATATGGACATGCACAAAGGGATATTTCAGATCTTTTGACATGAAGCTTTATGACATCCTTATTATTAGTTTCGTGCATCAACAGTGTGAGCAGAGTTCTGGTCTGGTTTTGGTATTGATGAAGGTAGTTCGGCTAGTCGGCTAAGGCCACAAAAATAAAGCATTTTGCTTCTCAAAACAATATGTGTTCAAAAGAGTAATACATTTGAATCTCAAAACTGTTGTCCATGAAAAGGTCAGACTTCCCAATCTCGCTATTTTCTCTCCCTTCATACTGTATCACTGCGCGCTGCAGCCGTGCATGTTGCCATCACCTGTTGATGTCTGTTTTGAATTATTGTGTTCACAGAGAAACTTCATTCAGTCGTTCAGAGTTTCTCGTTTGCTTATTGAACGATTTCGCTGAGATTCATTACACTTGATGGCATTAGTAAAACGTATTTGTATTGTATTTATATATGTTATGATCTAAGATGCTGGTGGTCTGGTGCAACATACTGTATAGTGGCAGTGATGGAAGTAAACAAATCATGGAGAGATAATCCAACAATCAAAGAAAATGAATGGCAAGGAAAACAAAAAGAAGAAAAGAAAGTCAATAGCTACATCTTAAACCTCACATGTCCGCCACACTCACACTGCAAAAACTCAAAATCTTTCCAAGAATATTTGTCTTATTTCTTGTCCAAATGTCTCATTTCTAGTCAAAACTAATCTCTTTTCACTTAAAATAAGACTCATCACCTAAAAATGACCTTGTTTTTAGATCATTTCACTTGTTTCAAACTAATTTTCACTTGAAATAAGTAGAAAAATCTGCCAGTCAAAGCAAGTTTTTTGTGCTTGTAATAAGGAAGAAAAACTGTCAGATTTTCAAGTAAAAAATCTGCTTGAAAGAAGTAAAAAGTGTCTATAAACAAGCTACTTTTTAATGTGATGAGTCTTATTTTGAGTATAATGAGATTTGTTTTGACTAGAAATGACATTTTGACTAGAAATAAGATAAATATTCTTGGTAAGATTTTGAGTTTTTTGCAGTGCAGATAAATGTCATCTAATCCAAAACCTGGCTCATGTTGACTTCCAGAAATACATACTGTGTACTGTGCACACCCATAGACAGACGGAGCTCATTAATACTGCTGAGGCGTTTCCAGCATTGTCCTGAACTTCACCACACCATTAACTCTTATCAGCTAAATGGTCCCAGCTTTAACTTAAACACTTCTCTCCATCTAATAGTCTCTTTAACTTCAGCTCTTAATTGTGTCCATAGCAGCTAATCGTGTGGTTGGGGAAAAAAAAAAAAGAGCTTGTGTATATGGTCACAATGGCCCCCACCACTAGAGGCTAAAGGCATAAAAACTTAATGATCATTATCATGGAGCTCTGTCCATTCTCCAGCTGCACCTCCCTCACTGCTGTCATCTCTCAGTCTGATCTCTCTCTCTCTCTCTTGTCTGTTAATACAGTCTGTCCTTATGCAGACTTATTAAGTTCACTGATCGTTAATGCTCCATTTGGAGGATATTACCTTACATTTAAACAGGGAGGATCAGGTGAAATGTTGGTACAGGTGGATTCATCATGTGTGTGTGTGTGTGTGTGTTAATCACAGACAGACAAACCGTCACAGATCAATGTTTTTGCTCTTTGACAACCTCATCTGATCCCTGTTCCATGCTTCCACATTCTTCCGACAGGTTCCCTCCCACTTTACTTCATGTGTTCACCTCCAGGGCTAAAAAGTGAAGCTAACACTAACGATCCAACACTTTCTGTTCCTCCACTGACCACTAGACAGGGCCGTTGCTAGGAATTCTGGGCCCCCTTAAAGAATACTAAAGTGGGCCCCTCCCCCTAACTTTTCCTCTTTTTTTTTTTCTTAGACTACGTAAATCGTCATACAAAGATTTAGCCTACTTTGTTTTGATGCTAATGCAGCATTACACTGCAAAAACTCAAGTATCTTAGCAAGAATGTTTGTCTCCAGTGTCAGTCATATACTAGTCAAACAAATCTCATTATACTCAAAGTACTACACATGACCATCTAGTAGCTTGTTTTTAGACACTTTTTACTTTTCTTCTTCCAAGCAGATTTTACAATGAAGAAAAAATCTGATAGTGGAACAAGTTTGTTTCCTTTTATTACAAGCACAAAAAACTTACTTTCACTGGCAGATTTTTTTTAAGTGAGTCGTATGATCTAAAAACAAGTTACGTTTTAGGTGATGAGTCTTATTTTGGAAAGAGATTAGTTTGACTAGAAATTTAGACATGGACAGTGTTACATACACACTTGGAAAGATGTTGAGTTTTTACAGTGTATCAGTGTTTCAGGTTTTACCTGAAAAAAAAAATACACAGTTCCATTGTTCGCTATAATATAATTTTTCCAGCCCTTCAAAGTGCAGGAAAAACACAGTTTTTATTTGGACCTAACCAACTCACGTATCCCTCCGCCCAGGGTTAGCGCCGCCGATCAGCAGTTGGTTAGGTCCAAATAAAAACTGTGTTTTTCCTGCACTTTGAAGGGCTGGAAAAAATTATATTATAGTGAACAATGGAACTGTGTATTTATTTTGAGGTAAAACCTCTTTTAGGCCGTGAAAATAGGCCGTTTCTTTGGGTCTGTTCACAACACTGTATGTTGTAAATCTCTGGGCAGGGCTATTATGGGCTGGCGTTGCTAACGGGAGGAGTGCAGAGAGTCTTCTACTGCAATTAAAGTACTTAGGAGCTATTGTATGTAGATCATACAACCCCACTTTTAAAAAAAAAAATGCTACTATCCCTTTAAAGAGGAACTATGCAAGTCTGGTCACTTTCCTCCTGGCCATGTGCATTTGCTTACAGCGAAGCTGGCGAGAAAGCAATCAATAGAGCTTTACATAACATTTAATATTATATACAATGTTACGAGTTTATATTTGTGTAGTTTAATTTGTGTCGCGGTAGGCAACGCAGAGACGAAAGATGGGACACTGGGACGCTGGGACACCGGGACACCTGATCTTGCGAGGTTGGTTTTCAGCAAAGAGATGCAATAAGTGACACACATGTGTTAAGCAAGTTAAGCCATTTATTAAACCATCACAATTAGTCCAAAGCTGTTTAATGTAGTGTGAGTGTAGCTACAAATCCTGCATAGTTCCTCTTTAAGTTAAGTAAGGAGTAATATGGCTATAGGGGCTGGAACTGTGTTCTAACAGGCTATAAACATGTTTGTTTTAAAGTTTGACATTTCAACATTAGAGTGTATGTGGACTGACTCACCGTTGGAGCCAGACTCTAGTGGACATTGGAGGAACTGTAGTTTAGTAGTTTAGTTTGGTTAGAGCTTGGGAAAATGTCCATAGACGTCTTATCTCAATGTAGTTTTATGTCTCCTCTTCACTTTTCTCTGGAACCCTAGTATAGTAACAACGGCTTTGGGAGCCAATCAGAACAGAGATTTGGATCCTCTCCTTCTCATTGGTTGGATTTTTTCTTGGCGATGCAATGAAAACATAACAGATTTCAGTTAACCCTCTATGCTACGCTGCATCATGATGCCAGTGGGGAAAAAATGTTTGGAGTGTTTTTATGTCTCAAAATAGACTAAATAAACATAATCTAAATACATTTTAAAAAATTATTTATGTTCGGAAGTTTTTGGGGATTTGTTTCCTGTAGGCAACATTGTACCATTACAGTTCATCATCTACTGTATTAGAAACACCGACCAGTCTCTGTAGACTTTCACCTTCACTGGCCTCATCCTCATCTTCATCCACATTCTCATTCTCATCTTCCTCATCATCATCATAATAGCCTGATGTTACTTTACTGCATCCAAAATCACATTTATTAAGGATAAAAAACTAAATTATGATGAATTATATGTTTTTGAACATTATATTTACACCTAAACACACACTACCATAGTCTCATAATGTAATATTGATTCCATAATGGTCCACTGTCGCCTCAAGGCAACGTTGCAATTTTCTATAATGGTACGTTGTTGCTTTGGGGCAACAGGTGCATTTTAACAAGTTTCCATTATTTAATAAGTAAATAAATTGAATGGAACTATTAAAAATTAAACTTTACTAATCTATTAGTGTAAATATATTTTTTTCCAGATGAAAAAGGGCCAGGAAGTTACTGTATGTTTTCAGACCGTTTTAGTGGAGCAAAATGGCAAACCTGTTTCCTTTGAAAAAGTCTGCAAAAAGGGTTTCAGTGGCTTCTTGAAAGTCATGTGATAAATTAAAGCATTGTTATTGGTTCTCTAAGGTCTCCTCTCTTTTTTAAAGTATTACAGCATTAAATGGGATGAATTGTGGAGATGTGACAGGCCAGAAAGTGGTATGTTGCCTGAGGGCAACATGGTACCATAGAGGGTTAACTTACACTGGATGCATCGGTCGTGGTCCTGAGGTCACTGATCTGTGGACTGTGGTCAAAGTCCAGATCAGATCATGCACCATCAAATCTGGAACTCCAACTTATGAATCTTTGAGAATGATCACATTTTTGCCAGAAGGTTTCTATTTTAACCAGACCAGCTTCTCTGTCATTGCAGCCACTGGTCACATGGCGCTGCTACACAACCAATCACCACGACTCGCGTCACCGAGTGGGACAGAGGAGAGACGATAGTAGGAGAAATAAGTGGGACAGTGAGATACAATCAGGAATGTGTGTTAAAGCTGTAAAGATGCTCCGAAGAAAAATGGTGTAAAGTGTCAAGAAGTGGAAAAACAAACCGATTATTTCATTATTAGTTATGATTCAATGATTCTCCCCCATTCCAGAAACAATGAAACTAATAATCTGGGATTCTCAGTAAGGCTTTCCCCCTTCTTAAAGACCGCCGGGGTATTATTGATCAATATTAAAAGAAATTAAATCAATCAAACTGCATCAAACCCCCCCCCCCTGTAGCCCTTCTCCCATGGATCACAGCATAATTAAAGGAACCAGCTAACAGATCCAATTTAAGATTAGTGTCTATGAAGAATGTGTGCTGTAGCTGCTGTGGCCCCTGCCCCCGCCCCCGCCCCGCCCCCGCCCCGCTGCAGCCAGCAGCCTATTATTATACAATCTGTGATCAGGGATAATAAAGCTGCAGGGAATCAAACACACTGACGAGACATTTGAGTGTGAATATAGACAGTGTCAGATGTTTATAAAATAACTCTGTGCTTGATTTCACTGTTTCCTCTATTGATCCATAGTTGGTCTCATGGTAAAAGAAGAGTAATGATGCTAGAAATTGGCATGATAACATAAGGACAAGTCTGGAATTCAACATGTAGTGTAGTGAGTAATGTGCAATTATATATGTCCAACCCAATACTTCTAATTACTACCTGTTCTTAAAGGGATAGTTCACCCAAAATTAAAATTCCACTCATTACCTACGTACTCACCCTCATGTGGACTAATAAGGGCTGGGAGAAGTTTCAGAGTCCTCCGTGGCTTCTCTGAGTTACAGGGGGTCTCGGCGTAGCAGTGCATGTCCATATGACGGTTGCATATGGATACCAACTGTCTTCATAACAAAAAGACATGTGAAATTGTCCCGTCAAATTTGGACGAACTGGGAAGAGGAGCTTCGAGAAGCTTCCGCTACAAAACAAGCTTGAAAAATAGACTTATTTAATTTTTTTCGGGACCATTTCGCATTCAATACAAGACGGACATTACATACGAGCAGCATGGAGGTATCTGGATGTTTTTTGGTGTGTCTTTTTGTTACGAAGACAGTTGGTATCCATTTGCAACCGTCATATGGACATGCACTGCTACGCCGAGACCCCCTGTAACTCAGAGAAGCCACGGAGGACTCTGAAACTTCTCCCAGCCCTTAGTCCACATGAGGGGGAGGAGATAATGAGTAATGAGAAATTTCAATTTTGGGTGAACTATCCCTTTAAAACTTCTCTTAATTTAAAAAATGAAAGGCTGGTTCCTCTCAGTGTTTTAGCTCCATCAGGCTCATTGCTTTGGTTCTACTATAAAATGCCTGTAAAGATGTTTACAAGATGTTCAGAAAAAAAAGAAATCATAGGCTATAGCACGTTTCAAAACACATGGAAATAATGTTTTTCTTATCATTCATCAAAATTTCTTATCTTATTATGTTATTCTCAAGGGGTTATCCCTCAATAACATTTGAAATTGTTATTAAAACTGTCCAACCTTCTCTAAAAAAAATGAAAGACTGGTTCCTCTCAGTGTTTTAGCTCCATCGGGCTCATTGTAAAATGTCTGTAAAGATGTTTGATTGTCGTATGATATCAGAAAAAAAAAATAAAAATCATGTAGCAAGTTTCAAAACACATGGAAATAATGGTAATAAAGTCATACAGACTGTGAATGCTTCAGTCCTGCTCTCTGCTCCTACTTCACTTCATTTGAAAACTCTGCATCTTTCTTCTGCACACTTAGAAAAACTCAGTCTGTATTGCTGCTATAGGCTATACCTCCATTTCGCTTCAAATAATAGTAAAAAAAAAAAGAAAAAGACTCTTCAAAAACTCGACTTCAATCAGCGCAAAATAATACAAAGGGCTCTCAGATTACAGAGGGCCCGCTGTACTTTAAATCCTGTAATACAGACTGAAATGAAATCCATTTTTTGCTCCGATGATCTTTCTAGGCAATGTTCAACATGGTCAGAGAGAGAGAGAAATGGCCATCTGTCTGCCACTGTTACTCTGCCACCCACCACTACCACACACACACACACACACACACACACACACACACATGACCCCGGCAGAAAAAAATGAGCTGCTAAAAAACCCTGGAGAGAGGAATGAGATGCCGTTTTTCCATTTGTAGCAGCATGATAGCACAAAGGAAAGAGACAAAACATTATTTGAAGATAGAAGATACACACACTCTGATAAGGCAGAGAGGGAGAGTGTGTGTGTGCGTGTGTGTGTGACTATTTCATCTTCCATGGTAACTTAAATGGTAGATGGAGGCCACACACACACACACACAGAGACACACACACACACACAGACAGAGACAGGCCCCCCAGCCCTGCAGCACCCCAGATGCCTTATGGGATGGTAATAATTCATGGAGTTAGCCAACTGCTGCTGGACCAGACAAATGGAATTATACTGCCCAGATGAGATGGCTGCATACATGTGTGTATGTGTGTTGTGTGTTTGTGCGAAGTGTGTGTCTCAGGGCCACTTGGCCAGTCAGTGCAAAAGAAAAATAGCTGCTCCACTCAATAACCTTCTCCAAAGCAGTGTGTGTGTGTGTGTGTGTGTGTGTGTGTGTGTCAGTGTGAAGGGGCTCTGCGGCAGAAGGCCGACCCGTGACATTGTTAAACCATGTTAGATTTCAGGGGCTGTGGCCAGGGATGTCACTGACACACACACACAGATAGAGTGTGTGTGTGTGTGTGTGTGTGTTCAGGCTGACCAGTGGAACCAGTAAACAGTGGCCCATTAAAACGTGACAGTGGTCAAACTCAAGTGCTTATTCCCTATAGCCTTAAAGGACAATTACACGTTGGAACAGAAAGTTAAACTGAATCAGTCTGTTTGTTTCTCACATAGTCTAAACCAGTGCTTCTCAAAGGTTTTTACATCTATACCCCGGCCTAAATTGACACAAATTAGACCACGGACCCCCATTGGACAACATTTTGAAGCAAATGCCAGAAATACACAAGTATTTGAGACTGAAGAATGTTAGATTTTTTTTTTAAATATATTTTTAGGGGCTTTTTTTGCCTTTAATTGACAGGATAGTTCAGAGAGAGACAGGAAATGGGAGGCAGAGAGAAGGGGAATGACACGCAGGATAGGGCCGCTTGGCACGGGATTCGAACCGGGGTCGCCTGCAGTGAGGACTATAGCCTCAACACATGGGGCGGGTGCTCTGCCAACTGAGCTAAACACCACCCCAAGAATGTCAGATCTTTAGTCAATGTTCAAATTAGGGCCAATGGCGTGAATTTTTGGAAATCTTATAGAGAAATTTCTGGAAAAAAGTGGTACAATTTCTCTAAAAACATTTACATTTCTAGAACAAGTGGTAAAAATTCTGTTTTTTTTTTTGTTTTTTTTAATTCTAGAAAAAAAAGTGATAGAAAAAAAAGTTAAACATTTTCCAGAGAAAAGATGTAAACATTTCTCAAAAAAGGTTTTTTAAAAATTCTTTAATTTTTTTTTCAAAGGGAAAAAATAAATAATAAAAAAAAGAGTGGTAAAAAATTCTCTAAAAACTAAATAAATTCTAAAAAAAAGCGGTAAAATTTCAAGAAAAAGTTCTATCTATCTATCTATCTATCTATCTATCTATCTATCTATCTATCTATCTATCTATCTATCTATCTATCTATCTATCTATCTATCTCTTGACATCACCTGTCTCATTTTTGTTTCAATCTAACACCCTATATTTCAATTCTAGTTTTTTTTTTTTTATGTAAAGATGAAACTCAGATAACAACTATTTGTTTGCCCAGTCCACCGGCGTTGCCCTGGCGACCAGGTCAGCACTGAGCAGTGGACAGTTGTTGACACACACTAAAAAATGATGGGTTATCTCTGTAACCCGATTTCTGAGTTATTGGTGTTGAGTTAAATTTTTTTTGTGTTGTTTTTCCAGAGTTTAACACATTTTCAGGGTCATAGGGCTATGAATTTAACCCAATCCCTGGGTTGTGCAAGTAATTGGGTTATTTTTCAGTGAGTAACCCATTTGTTGGGTTGGGTTGGGTAATTCTGTGACTTAACCGGCTGGTTCATTTGAAAAATGCTGTCCGCGCACTACAACGTTGGGTTATTTTTAACCCAACTATTGGGTCGAGCAAGTGCTTTATACACGACCCAATAGTTGGGGTTTGTCCTTATTTAGATAGATAGATAGATAGATAGATAGATAGATAGATAGATAGATAGATAGATAGATAGATAGATAGATAGATAGATAGATAGATAGATAGATAGATAGATAGATAGATAGATAGATATACTTTATTGATCCCAATCTGGGAAATTAAGTGCGACTTTGGCGCAGCAGCATTAACACAGACAAACAGTGAATATAACAAAAAAATAAATAATAAGAACATTAATCTAAAATAAGCAATTATACACGAAATAGTTATACATAATAACCCAATTAGTTAGCAATAGCAAATAAAATAAAATGTGACGTACAAAATTATATACAAAAACAAATTGGCAGCGTTGATTTTAGATTGATTAGATTGATTTTTGATTTGAACCAGCAGTTGGGTTAAAATTGGGTTAATTTTTAGCCCAACTGTTTTTAGTGTGCAGGCTCTAGTGGAGGGAATCAATGGTCCAACCCAAACTGCATTGTAATTCTATTGCAACATAACAGTACACTGACTGCACACCCTGAGAGCTGATTGGTTGATCCAACAACCTGTCAGGATGCATCACCAGTGATCTTCTAGAGGAGCATGTAGCCTACACATTATGGCTGTTTGTATATTATGGTTTATACTAAAGGTTTTCAGTCTGATGTCCATTACAGTAAAGATGCTGGTCAGAGCTCCTCTCCTCCTCCTCCTCCTCCTCTTCTTCCTCCCTCTATCTCCATCCAAACCTCTCCTCTCCTCCGTTAAAATCACTTGTATTCATCTCTCCCTCCCTCTGTCTTTTTTCAGTCCTCTTTCTGCCTTCTTCCTCCCCCCTGTTGCCTCCTCTGTCCCCCCCCTCTCCTCTCCTCTTCTCCATCCTCCCTTCCCGCCTCCCCATTCATCAGTATTTCAGCTCCCTGCAGATAGGATCGTTGCTTTAGTGCTGCGCTGAGCTGACAGTCTGTCTGTCCTCGCCGTGGGCTTTAAACACACTAAATCAACGTCTGAAAGAAAAAGATATTTTGCGGTTGAGATAAGCCCATTTCCTGGCGAGTATTCATTGAAATGATATAATAACTGACATGGATAGGAGAGCAGAGGAAGAGAGAAGGAGAGTGAGCGAACAGAGATAAATATGGTATTTGCAAGTTTCCCTTTGTAGCGTGCAGGCGCCTCCTTTTTTCTGCAGCGGGAGAAGGGGTGAGGGATCTAAACGTTGACAGGGGAGGTAGTAAATTGAATGCCATGAGCCGTCTGAGCCTCTCTGTCTCTAAAAAGAAATTCAATTAAAGTGTATTGGAGGGTTGTGAATGTGGCAGAGAACTGGGCTCCCAGTAGCTGATAAGAGCTTGCTTCTCTCCGCCGAGTGGAGTTATAACTGAAGCCAGATCACTAGCCGCTAAACGTGTAATCCCCCTACAGCCGAACAATATAGGCCCCCAGTCTGATTCAATACAGCAGCAGACCAATTCACCACATTAAATCAACACAGAGAGGCCGGGGCCGCCGCCGCCGCCGCCGCGCCACAGCCATTCACGCACTTCCTCTAGCTTAAGCCACACGCAGAATCAGAAAGCTGGGTCACTGACAATGGCTACTATCTACACACACACACACACACACACACACACACACACACACACACACACACACACATTGTATAAAAGGCCCCTTGGGAAGTGATTTCAGTCTTTTCAGTGTTAAGTACCTGCCCCACTCCGACTAATACCACCACTAATACTGGAATTATAACTGTGTGTGTGTGTGTGTGTGTGTGTGTGTGTGTGTGTGTGTGTGTGTGTGTGTGTGTGTGTCGCCTCTGACAGATAGAAAAAGATTAGATTAAACGGTTGCTCTTCACACACCACAGACTCCTCATGACCTGTTAAGCTCCAGGTCTCTGTGTGAAACCTCTTCTACTGACATCAACTCTTTGATCCAACCCCTCGCTGATCAACTTCCTGTTGATGCTGTCACACGTCGCTCAGACACACAGTAGGGCTGCAAAATAACAGGAATTTTCAAAGTTGGAAACTTTCCATGGGAATTAATGGGAATAAACGGGAACAAATGCAAAGTTTACAAA
>NC_140916.1:37711997-37907053 GCF_045865225.1 Trachurus japonicus
GTTTGAGATGTTTTTGTTCTGACAACTTGACATAAAGACAATTTAAACTGTCATAGCAGACCTAATGGCCAGACTTTAAAAAATTATGTCAAGTTCTCATAACAAGAACATCTCAAACAATGTCAACTTTGCATCAAAAGTGACATAACTTACCGAATGACACTTAACCACAGCTGTCAGAAGTATTCATTGATGTATAAGACAGCTGTTATGTCATGGTTATGACAGTGTTATGTCAATCTTATGAATACCTATTCAAGTAAAGTGTTACCGGAATTCCTCCCATCTAGCGTTGCGGTTGTAGATCGCAAGCAACTCAATCGTATTTTTCATGCTGCATTCACCTGAAATTGGGCAGACGGCAGATGGACGACAGCTGCTGCAGGTAACGGCATAAACAAGCCTCTATGTACACTGTAAAAACTCAAAATCTTTCCAAGAATATTTGTCTTATTTCTTGTCAAAATGTCTCATTTCTAGTCAAAACTAATCTGACTCGTCACCTAAAAATGAACTTGTTTTTAGATCATTTTCACTTGTTTCAAACAAATTTTCACTTGAAATAAGTAGAAAAATCTGCCAGTGAAAGCAAGTTTTTTGTGCTTGTAATAAGGAAGAAAAACTTGATCCACTGTCAGATTTTTCTACTTATTCCAAGTGAAAATCTGCTTGAAAGAAGTAAAAAGTGTCTAAAAACAAGCTACTTTTTATGTGATGAGTCTTGTTTTTAGTATAATGAGATTTGTTTTGACTAGAAATGACATTTTAACTAGAAATAAGACAAATATTCTTGGTAAGATATTTGAGTTTTTGCAGTGTAAACAAGTGGTCCGTCAGCACGAGGCAAAACAATACACGTGACAATATGTTGTCATGGCGATGTGGTATTGTTTTACCGTCTTTCTCTGGACTTCTGTGACTAAAATGACATTTGGTTTGTTAGCGACGGCCGTCTGCCCGACTGCAGGTGAATGCAGCATCAGTGTAACGTAAAAACATGGCGACACCACATGGCAGCAGCACCGAGCTTACCCGCTCCATGTAGATATGAATGATATGAACGGCTCATTCAGAGCTGAAAGGAACACTTCACTTTGCTGATGGGGGGATTACTGGTTAATGAAAAACAGACTTTTGAACCAAATAATCGATTTTAGAGAACAGGAGAAGGTACACAATGTCCCTTTAAAGGGATAGTTCACCATTTTGGCAAATTGGCCCATTGCCATAATCGCTACACTGCAAAAACGAAAGAATAATTGTCTTATTTCTTGTCAAAATGTATAATTTCTAGTCAAAACTAATCTCTTTTCACCTCACCACCTATAAAGTAACTTGTTTTTAGATCATTTTCACTTGTTTCAAACTAATTTTCACTTGAAATAAGTAGAAAAATCTGCCAGTGAAAGCAAGTTTTTTGTGTTTGTAATAAGGAAGAAAAACTTGCTCCACTGTCAGATTTTTCTACTTATTTCAAGTGAAAATCTGCTTGAAAGAAGTAAAAAGTGTCTAAAAACAAGCTGCTTTTTATGTGACGAGTCTTATTTTCAGTATAATTTGATTTGTTTTGACTAGAAATAAGACAAATATTCTTGGTAAGATTTTGAGTTTTTGCAGTGTATCAGTAGGTTTGTTACCTTTAATTGTCGGTGCAAGCTGTTTTTAGAACGGCGGAGCAGAGCCGTGAGCTGCTCAGAGCTACGCTACGGAGGCTCATTATGGGATTTCTTGGTTTCCCCTCATCAAACTCATCAAATACACAATCCAACCACTGAGCTGCACATTCACCACGCTATGAGATAATAACGGGACGTTACGAAACTGAGCCGTTTTAGAGGTAAATTCATGCAAAACCGCTGATGCGCGTTGCGTTCAGGGACAGTTTTTCAGCAAGCAGACTCTGTATTTCCCTCTAAAACAACTCTGTGTGGTAACGTTGTGTTATTATCTCATAGCGTGGTGATTCTGCAGGTCACAACTTGTCCACCAGAGCGTTGTGGAGTTGTTGGATTGTGCATTTTATGAGTTTGAAGAGGTAAACCAAGAAATTCCTTTAGCCTCCGTAGCGTAGCTCTGAGCAGCTCACGGCTCTGCTCCGCCGTTCTAAAAATAGCTTGCACCGACAATTAAAGGTAACGAACCTTCTGCTATGACTATAGGGATTATGGCAATGGGCTAATTTGCCAAAATGTTGAACTGTCCTTTAAAGGGCAAGGCATACGAAATGTGAACATAACCTCAACTGTAAAACAATGATTTGTTTTTAAATATACTAAAACACTGTGGAAGTTCTTATTCTGCATCCTGAAAACTTCTGAACTTTACTGTACGTATTTTAAATCTTCCAAAGTTTACTTACTCACTGTGCCTAATATGTTGTAACTTTGTTTAAGTGCAGGATCTACAGTAAATACATTAGTTATAGCTCTAACAATGAAGGGAAGTCAGAAGACAGAAGCAGCTGATGTGTTGTCAGACTGTCAGATTGAAACACGGCCACTCAGAGCAGCAGCAGCAGCAGGAAGAACACACTGTAAACAGCAGCTCATTACTGCACATTTATTTCTCTTATCATGTGATTTCCCAGCAATAATGGAGGGAAACTCTCCGACACGTCTCTCTTCGCTCTCATCAGCTGCCTGTTTATCAGCAAACTTGCACTTTAATGATTGATACTGGGAGAACTAATTATGACACCTGAGTTCACTCATTAAGCTACACGGCTACAAATGATTAATTGATTTATCACATTTTCCCAAGGCTCCATTTATAATCTCATGCTGAAATGAGTCTGGAGAGGGGAAGGGGAAGGAGGGGGAGATGATACGGATGGAGGGAGAGCAAGAGGATGGAGGACAGGATAAGGTGGAGGGGTTGTGGGAGGAAAAGAGGAAAGGGGGGGAAGCAGGGAATGATAGAGGGAGGGGAGGTTAAAAGGTGGTGGTGGGATTTTAAGGTTGGAATGGAGGTTAAGGGATATTGATATACTCCGACTGCTATTATTTAACTGTATTAATGCTCTGCAGGCTCAGAGATAAGTGCTCCAATTACTACTGTGGTGAAAGGGCGGCATCAGCAGGCTGACAGGACGGCGCCGCTGCACCGAGCCCTCGGAAGAAACAGTTTAATTTGATATCAACTCAGTGTAAAGAAGTAAAAATGAAAGAATGGCGACTATAAACTGTGTTGTGTTTCTCACCAGCTTCTGGCAGCGGGGCTAGTGTTGTCTGTGTGTGTGTCTCATCATGGTCCTACTAGAACTAGAGGGGGCTCTGAAGATGTTTAATGAACCTGTCCATATAGTCAGAAGGAATGCAGGTGTGTAGTTAAAGGGATAGTTCACCCAAAATTCAAATTTCACTCATTATCTACTCACCCTCATGTCGACTAAGGGCTGTGAGAATTTTCAGAGTCCTCCGTTCCTTCTCTGATAGGAAGATATAATGGTTGTCAATGGATACCAATTTTCTTCGTCCAAAAAGACACACCAAAAAACATCCAAATACCTCCATGCTGCTCGTCTGTAATGTCCGTCTTGTATTTGAAGCCCCGACATGAGAAATTGTTCAGAAAAAAATTAAATATCTATATTGTAAGCGTGTTTGTAGCGGAAGCTTCCAGTGTCTCGGTTCACTGCTCTTCCTGTGTCAGTGCAAATCTCGCGTGATTTGCACTGACCGGCGGAACAATTTCTCATGTCGGGGCTTCAATACAAGAGGGACATTACAGACGAGCAGCATGGAGGTATTTGGATGTTTTTTGGTGTGTCTTTTTGGACGAAGAAAGTTGGTATCCATTGACAACCATTATATGGACAAATACTGCTGCGCAAGTCACGACTTACGACTTTGTAGTGTTCCAGGCAACCCACTCGTGTTTTTCCGACCTGTTTTACCGGTGAAAGTCACTATAACGGCCACTCGTAACTTCTGACCCGTGAACTCGTACCAGATCGAACTGGTACGACTTCACAGGTCGGAAAAACACCAGTTACGAGTTGCCTTGAACGCACCATAACGTCTTGTCAGCAGATGGAGTTAGCAGCCCCCGCCCTCGTCATGGATCTATTGGTCCTCGTCCCTATGTCGCCACATTCAGGCGCATCCCTTGGCTGCACACACAGAGAGGACTGCCCCTTTATGCCGTTCTCTCTCCTCATTGGATAAAGGTTGTAGGTTACAAGGAAAGTTTTCTCCTGGGCTCAGAGCAGAGCAGAGTGACTGACAGACCCGTGTTTCAGACCAAACACTCTATAGAAGTGATTGCTGTCGGAAGATAGAACTATTTAAGACTTAGATTAACACAAACATATCGCTTACTTCTGCTTTAAAGGGACAACCAGGAGTTTTGTTAAAGCGAAGTGTTTCCACACTACATTTATGAGCCTCCGCACGGTGAAATTCTTTGACCGGCGCAAGACAGACTCATGTTTTCATTCATCAAGAATTAAAGTCAGAGGTTGGAAGACGATCACATACCGTCGTAGTTCCCACCATAAACGGAGATTCATACGGCGGCGTTATTCTCATGACTCGCCACGAAACCGAAAGTAAAGAAACGCTGGTCGGCTCGCCCAGCATTTCCACCACCACTAATAATAACAAAATAACCATAAAGACAAAACCATAGATTTATCTAAAATGGACCATTAACAAGTGGTAACGTAGATTCATCCACATTAATATGAGACTTTTTTTTATAACCGAATAGAAACTCCTCGTTGTCCCTTTAACCTACGCCTAAAACTATAGGGATTATATTGATAGGCCAATTTGCCAAAATGTTTAAATATCCCTTTAAACCTACATTCTAGCTGGCTAAACGATAAGCTCAGGGTCCACCAGGAGGCGGAATAGACCGGTCTACAGCGTGTGTAGAGGAGTTGGAGGACTATGAGGACCTGGTCTATAGGAGGAGGAGGAGTAATGAGATGCTGTGGCTCGGCTGCTCAACAATAGCTGCTGTGTGTCACTGCTTAGCCTGCTGCTCTTCACCTATTTGTCATAATCACAGCCAGTTTTCTCATTAGTGGAAATCATTAGCCCTTAAAGGTTTATCAGCCTCTTATCATCCCACCGGCACATCACCACCAGCAGCAGCAGGCCTGCACTCAGACTCAGACTCACACGGCCGGCCACACATATCATAAAAACCTCAACAACAACAATCAGCACACCACAGCAGAAACAGCACAGGGTTGCCACCGGCCACCATCCGCCGCCGGCCCATGATGCTTTGCTCATAAAGTCGCCACTGACCCCACGAGACTCGACAGTGGCAGTGGCAGCACAGCGCTTTACAACTTACAAAGCAGCACACACACCCATCCTAATCTGGCTCCATTAGCCGTGTCTGTCCCTCCCCAGTCGCCGCACGGGCTTTGTTCAGCTGCCAAGATGACCAACGACATCGCACCGCTGCCTGATTCATGGCGGCGACCCGAAGATCACATCTGATGAGAACGACAGGCCAAATGACCAAACGCATCCCCAGCAACCCATTATAGTGTATTTATCTAGCTGGACATCTAATGGGCGTGCTTCTTTTCCCACTCAACACTGTGATGCTATCGCTGGAGAGAAGGCTTGGTTAAGGTTTGGATGACTGCGTGGGCAGCTATCTCCAGTTGGAACAGCTTAATAACTGGAACAGCTGTTAACTTTTGAAACCCATAAAAAAAAGAATTAGACTGGACTGAAGCCTGTGGAGGCGACGAGACCAGAGGAGTCAGAGACCGTTTAGTTTAGTCACCCTGGGTTTTCACATTTTATTCTAGAACATAAGGTCAGTACACTGCAAAAACTCAAAATCTCACCAAGAATATTTGTCTTATTTCTAGTCGAAACAAATCTCATTTTACTTAAAATAAGACTCATAAAAAAAAGTAGCTTGTTTTTAGACACTTTTTACTTTTTTCAAGGATATTTTCACTTGAAATAAGTAGAAAAATCTGCCAGTGAAAGCAAGTTTTTCTTTCTTATTACAAACACAAAAAACCTGCTTTCATTGGCAGATTTTTCTACTTATTTCAAGTGAAAATTAGTTTGAAACAAGTGAAAATGATCTAAAAACAAGTTAATTTTTAGGTGATGAGTCTTATTTTAAGCGAAAAGAGTTTAGTTTTCACTAGAAATGAGACATTTTGACAAGAAATAAGACAAATATTCTTGGAAAGATTTTGAGTTTTTGCAGTGTAGGCTACATATCCCAGTCCTCTCACATCTAACCAGTCCAGTCGCTAACAATTGTCTCAATGAGACGCTCAAAGGGGACGTTGAACACATCACATTGCACATTAATCTTGAATCATTGAGCAATTTAGCTTAAAGGGATAGTAGCATTTTTTTAAAGTAGGGTTTTATGATCTACAAATAGCCCCTAAGTACTTTTTTTTATTTTTTTTTAAGTATATTTTTTGGCTTTTTGCCTTTATTTGATAGCTCAGTGAGACAGACAGGAAAGGGGGAGGCAGAGAGAGGGGGAATGACATGCAGGAAAGGTCTGCCCGAGGAGGACTGTAGCCTCTACATGGGGCGGCCGCCTTAACCACTGCGCCACACACCGCCCCAGCCCCTAAGTACTTTAATTGCAGTAGAAGACTCTCTGCACTCCTCCCGTTAGCAACGCCAGCCCATAATAGCCCTGCCCAGAGATTTACAACATACAGTGTTGTGAACAGACCTCAGAGAAGGAACGGAGGACTCTGAAACTTCTCCCAGCCCTTAGTCCACATGAGGGTGAGCAGATAATGTGAAATTTGAATTTTGGGTGAACTATCCCTTTAACAGACATGAACCTTGACCTTTTCTCTCTTCCTACTTTGTATTATTGTAAGTGCAGCAGGCAAATTAGTGGAAGTCTTTGTTTTTTAACTAAACCGGCAAAAAATCAATCCATGAAGTGGTGGATAACGTTATATAACATATTATACAATGGACGTGTATATACTGTATACTGTATATGTAGTCGTAACTGTCATGAACAAAATATTATGGGTTACGGAGTATGTTTGTGTTGAGAGCTACAGTAGGACACCAGGACAGCGGCCAAGTACTATACACTGATGCTGCAAAGTGCCAGGTGAAGGCAGAGAGCCTCCATTCTCACTATAGTAACAAGTCACAAGTCATGTAGTCAGGGCCGTTGCTAGGAATTCTGGGCCCCCTTAAAGAATACTAAAGTGGGCCCCTCCCCCTAACCTTTCCTTTTTTTTTCTAAGACTACGTATGTATCTAACTCAAGGATCTTAGCAAGAATATTTGTCTTATTTCTAGTCAAAACAAATCTCATTATACTTACATATTAAAAGTAGCTTGTTTTTAGACACTTTTTACTTCTTTAAAGCAGATTTTCACTTGGAATAAGTAGAAAAAATCTGTTATTGGAGCAAGTTTTTCTTCCTTATTACAAGCACAAAAAACTTACTTTCACTGGCAGATTTTTCTATTTATTGTGAATTTAAGTGAAAATGATCTAAAAACAAGTTAATTTTTAGGTAATGAGTCTTATTTTAAGTGGAAAGAGATTAGTTTTGACTAGAAATGAGACATTTGGACAAGAAATAAGACAAATATTCTTGGAAAGATGTAGAGTTTTTACAGTGTACTATGAGTATTAGTCAGGGTCTTACGCAGAATAAATCAGTCATACAAAGATTAGACTACTGGGGTTTTTTATGGGCCCCACTGGGCGCTGGGCCCCTAGAGTTATCATCACCTTTCTCCCCTATACAACAGCCCTGCATGTAGTTAACTATCACAGTTACTCCAGAGCTAGAAATGTAGCATAGCCACGGTAATAATCCTGCTTCGTTCCTCTTTAAACTTCAGAGTTTTAACCCTGGTGGTTTTTGTCTTGAACCCAGTTTGGCCTCAGTTTTTCATCTCCGTCTTACTCCTCCTCCCTGTTTACTCCTAGTTCCTTTCTTTGAATCTCTCCATTTCTCCTTTTCACTTCTTTTCCTCTGCTTGTTCTCCTCCATTACTTCCCTCTCCTCCTCCTCCTCCCCCAACATCTTTTCACTTGCCTCATGTTACAGTAATATCGTGCCCCTTATTTTCTTCCTGTTTCCTATATTTTCCATCTCCATCTTTCTCTTTCTCTTCTTCATCCCTCTCTCCATCCCTTTTCCCTCCTTTTCTCCATCCTCCATCCTCCTCCTCTCTCCATGTCATTAAGCCCTCAGCCCGCCCGTGCACTAAAACATGTAAAAGAGCTTACGTTTTGGGAGAGATTTGTTTGTGGCATTAATAGTCTTTAGTTTTCCACATGGTTTCCCGGCAGCCACAGACATTAGAAAGAGAAGTGAGGTGCAACACATCTTCCCTCTCATCCTCTTATCCCTGCCTCATCTGTCAACTACAGACACGCAGGGAAAGGAGGGGAGAGGGGGAAGAGGGGGAGGGAAAAGAGTTAGGTGGATAGATAGATAGATAGATAGATAGATAGATAGATAGATAGATAGATAGATAGATAGATAGATAGATAGATAGATAGATAGATAGATAGATAGATAGATAGATAGATAGATAGATAGATAGATTCATTTTGACCAGATGTCCAATCCAAGCACAGGCCCTTAAAGGGATAGTTCAACATTTTGGCAAATTGGCCCATTGCCATAATCCCTATAGTCATAGCAGTAGGTTCGTTACCTTTAATTGTCGGTGCAAGCTGTTTTTAGAACGGCGGAGCAGAGCCGTGAGCTGCTCAGAGCCACGCTACGGAGGCTAAGGGAATTTCTTAGTTTCCCTCATCAAACTCATCAAATACACAATCCAACAACTCCACAACGCTCTGGTGGACAAGTTGTGAGCTGCACATTCACCACGCTATGAGATAATAACACAACGTTACCACACAGAGTTGTTGTAGAGGGAAATTCATGTAAAACCACTGATGCACGTTGCGTTCAGGGACAGTTTTTCATCAACAGTCTCTGTATTTCCCTCTAAAACAACTCTGTGTGGTAACGTTGTGTTATTATCTCATAGCGTGGTGAATGTGCAGCTCACAACTTGTCCACGAAAGCGTTTTGGAGTTTTGGGATGTTGAATTTGATGAGCTAAAAACCGACAATTAAAGGTAATGAACCTACTGCTATGACTATAGCGATTATGGCAATGGGCCAATTTGCCAAAATGTTGAACTATCCCTTTAAACTGGTTGATATCAATGACTATTCAGCTATAGCAGATATAACTTCAACAATAATCAAGGTGGGTGCCATTTTTTCCATTTACAAACACTGATCAGGACACCATAACTGAAACTGACCTGCGGTTTGAGGTGGTGCTGGAGTAGACTTTGTGAGTATGCTGATGTGTTAGTGTCATCAGACATGTCAAATCTGGTAAAGATTTGGCACAATATACTAGATTATAGAATTGAAGCCACTTCCGGTTTCAAATTTCACACAGAAGCAACACATTCACTGAAAACTCACACTTTCTACAAGAGGATGTTGTTATGATGCGGTGTAAAGGCCTAGAGAATTGTGTCACTAAGTTCAAGTACATACAGTTCTCTTAAAAAGTATTTGCCCCCTTCCTGATTTCTTACTTTTTTTGAATACTTGTCACACTCATTTTAATATTAGACGAAGATTTAAATGATGGTTTCATTTATTAAAGGGATAGTAGCATTTTTTTAAAGTGGGGTTGTATGATCTACAAATAGCCCCTAAGTACTTTAATTGCAGTAGAAGACTCTCTGCACTCCTCCCGTTAGCAACGCCAGCCCATAATAGCCCTGCCCAGAGATTTACAACATACAGTGTTGTGAACAGACCCAAAGAAACGGCCTATTTTCACGGCCTAAAAGAGGTAAAAAAATACACAGTTCCATTGTTGGCTATAATATAATTTTTTCCAGCCCTTCAAAGTGCAGGAAAAACACAGTTTTTATTTGGACCTAACCAACTCACGTATCCCTCCGCCCAGAGTTAGCGCCCGCCGATCAGCAGTTGGTTAGGTCCAAATAAAAACTGTGTTTTTCCTGCACTTTGAAGGGCTGGAAAAAATTATATTATAGCGAACAATGGGACTGTGTATTTTTTTTCAGGTAAAACCTCTTTTAGGCCGTGAAAATAGGCCGTTTCTTTGGGTCTGTTCACAACACTGTATGTTGTAAATCTCTGGGCAGGGCTATTATGGGCTGGCGTTGCTAACGGGAGGAGTGCAGAGAGTCTTCTACTGCAATTAAAGTACTTAGGGGCTATTTGTAGATCATACAACCCCACTTTAAAAAAATGCTACTATCCCTTTAAGGGAAACCTACCTGGCCCAATGTGAAAAATCATGAATTAACTGTGATAAACCTTTTTTTTTTTTTGGAAAGCTGAGTTAAATTGTCCTCTCCACAGCCAGGCCTGATGACTGTCAGACCTGTTGAATGAAGATATCACCTGTCTGACAAAGTGAAGGAGGCTAAAAGATCAAGACTAAAATGCCACAATCTGAAGAAATTCAAAGAAACGTGTTTAATGTTTATCATCTCTAATTAAATCAGCCATACATACATAGAACTGCCCAACAACAGTCAGCAAGCAGGTTATTAGAAATACTCTGCTGCCCATGATCACACCAACACCAAAGTCTTTTCTTATGCCTTGTATCATCTCTCATCCATCACTCATTCTGCTCTAATGAAGGAAATCAGCTGTTTATTATTCACTTATAAAGAAGCTTGTGGCTTTGGGGTTGGGTTGTGAACCTCCTCTCTCCTTCCATCCTCTCCTCTTCCCTGCTCCTCTCCTCCCTCTTCTCCTCTCCATGTCCATGTTGTCCTTCTCCTCTGCCTCTCTCTTTCTTTTCCTCCACTCACCTCTCCCTCCTCTCCCTCCTCTCCTCTCCACCTCCTCCTCCCCTCCTCTTCAGCTCAGTGCTCTCTTCTTCTCGTCTTATCAGCTGGTGATGTCACCCGCAGCCAACCTGTCTGTCTGTAATTAATACAACTAGTGTGTGAACACTTTCAGGCGCTCCTCGTTCTCTCTTTCTTCTCTTTCTGCCCCTGCTCCCCTCCCCTCCCCTCCTCCCCTCCTCCCCTCCGCCCCCCCCTCAGTTAATCACAGTTGTTCCCGGTGAAAAGGAGCTGTTAACGGCTTGGTGCGTCAGGAATGGTCCCAGCATTCCCCACCGCTAATCGGACCGTTACGACTGAGAAGCTTTGCATTATGCAAATCACTGGCCGGGAACAGGTGACATTTGTAGGGGAGCGGGGCGACAGGGCGATGGAGTTTGGCTGATTTAGACATTAGTCCCTGTCACAGTGCAACACACACACACACACACACACACACACACACACACACACACACACACACACTACTAATTTGCATATGCACGCAGCACACACTAACTGTATACACAAGCAGAGGAATTGGAGGTAAAGAATTACTTATCTACTTTTATTATAATAACTTAGTTACAATGAGAAATCTCATGAAGTGAGGCTGAGCTTTTATCCACGTTGTCATCAGTGTTTGGGTAAAGTGTCGGCAGGGCGGTTGTTTAGGGCCACAGCCGTTAGGTGGGGGGCCACATGATCAGAAAGGTACCGGGGTTCATCAAGTCATTTAAACATCCTGAGGTCTGCACGTGCAGCTATGAGCTTTATATGTAATGTGAAGTCAATATTCAGCTTCTTTTATCTCACATTTGAGACATTTGGTGAAAATAGAACGGCAGAATGACAACATTTGTGCTCAGAAAACAATCTGACAAAATGTCATTTTAGACTTGTTTTCTACACTTATCTATTACTGTATTCATATCCTATTTCAAGCACCAAAACAGTTCATTCTCATGACTGAAGGTGTGTTTTCACAAGGGATTGGACATGTTTCAAAAAGCAGACCTCAAATTTCCAGCATTTGTCCTAAATTATTTCTTTCTACAGTGTTCTAGGACAAACTGGCCTCAGTGTGCTTACAGCGGAGGTTCTAATATTTAGACATAAAACACTTGAGTATTGTTACATCTGCAAGTATCTTAAAAAGATACATTTAAGAAAATATGTAAAAGTGGAGAAAATGGCCTCAAACCTCAGAGGGCATAAACACGTCTGTATTCAGTTTTAACCAGTGATTTGGTGTTTGTGCTTAGAGTGCAGGGCCACAAACAAAAACCTTGTTTAGGGGGCCACCAACATCCTAGGGCCGGCCCTGAGTGTCGGCCATCTTTACTTCTTCTGTCTGTGGCGGTCGTCATAGTGAAGACTAAAGCTGAGATTTTTAAACAGCTCGCAAAACTCAAGCTCAAAGTTCCATAAGGTTTAGATTCTTCCCATGTGTCTTTGGTTATAAAGAAGCTCTAGGTTGAATGTTAATACTGGTGCAATCAAAGACACAAGGACAACTGCCTTTATCGTAGGCCTACGGTGGACGGACTATGTCACAATTACTTGTTTTCACAATGAATCGCAGTATTAAATGCCACAATTATTTAATTGTAAAGGTTTTAATCCCGTCACTTTCAAAAAAAGATTATGTGGGAACCATGTCGGCAGATCAGCGCAACTCACACAGAATGTAAACAAAGTTACACAACATTATGAACCATATGAATCATCACCTGCGGGATAACCACCCTGCTTTGTACCCCAGAGTAAAGGTCAATACACAGTAACTGAGTTAAATTATGTTAATGTCAATGTACCTAACGTAAAACTGAACTGGTAGGAATTTACCATCTAATCTGTCTTCAGATATGAGCATCAGACATCACACTTCTCTTTCTTGGTGGCACACACACACACGCACACGCACACACACACACACACACAAACACACACACACACACACACACACATATACAGACACGCGCGCGCGCACACACATGCACACATTGATATTTGTGTTCAAAGGGTGTAGTAGGTAATAAGAGGCCATTATGGATACTAACCAGATCTTTTAACCAATGACTACAATGACTAACTGACACCCTCATATACAACCAATGAGCTGTGAGCGATCCGGCACACACACACACACACACACACACACACACACACACACACACTGACACGCAGTAATACTACATGCATACCAATCTAGACTGTGTCTGCCTGACTGCCCCTCAACTGAACACATGAGCATAATCACTTTATCAGGGGGAAGAGAATAAAAGGCAGTGAATATGAAGAGGAGGAGGAGGAGGAGGGGGAGGAGGAGGAGGGGGGGGGGTGAAAGGGGGAGCAAATTAAGAGGTCAAGAAAGGAGGAATGAGAGAGAGAGAGATGGATTGCAGAGGAAACTGAACAGACCTGTACACTGTCTGTCTGTCTGTCTGTGAGACATCGGTTCCTCCTGAAGACCACAATCTGCACACACACCAGGGCCGGATCCACGCAGGGGCAAGAGGGGGCAGCACCCCCTCAAATAAATGTCTTGAAAATCTGCCGAAAAAGGGACACTGTTCTTTTCTAAAATGTTCATTCACATTTTAAAATCACAAAAATGTTCTAGGGGGGATGCCCCCAGACCTTTTCACCCCCTCTGGGTTTGCAATGCATCTTCAGGTATATGCACCCCTAACCCCCCATATAATGTGGCTCTTTGCATTACGACAGTAACAAATTTTGGCTCTAAGACCCTGGTTGCCCCCCCGGCCCCTAGTTGGACAGGTCTGAAGGTAGAGGCTCTAAGACCCTGGTTGGCCCCCCCGGCCCCTAGTTGGACAGGTCTGAAGGTAGAGGCTCTTCTCCAGGTTGGAGTTGGACACATAGTCAACAACCCAATTCAATGAAGTTACTATAAGAACAGAGAAAACAAAGTGCTGGAGCTTGATGTGTTCACATGAAGCCCCCTTCACATTTCTGACTGCCCCCTCATATATGCTGCCTAGAACCGGCCCTGACACACACACTTGTAAACTCCACTCCTTTGTTTCAGAAACTTCATATTCTTAACATTTATAATATAAATATTTATAATCAGACATGTCTTTTTACTTCTAAGGTCTTAAAGGAGGAAAGCAGAATTCCTGCTCATCTCAAAGACCATTTCACTACAAACTCTCAGGTCCATACTCATGCAACCCGTCGAGCGTTAGATCTGCATCCTCCAAAACGTGTTACAACCAGGGGTCAATATACAATACGGTACATGGAATACATATTCCTACTTAGCAAAACAAGGTTATAAAGGACGTCTGAAACACCATTTAATTTCTGTTTTGTAAATGGAGCTGCTCTGGCATAAGTAGCTAATGGATGTACTGACATGACACACATTTTATCTTCTTATGTAATCTCCTTGAAATAATTTCTAGTTTGTTTTAATTGGTTTGTTCTTTAGTCGTTGTCTGTTTCTTAATTTTTAAATTGTACTCTTTATTGTTATTCACATATTTCGATTTCGATTATTCTTTTTGTGTAATTACCTTGTAAATTTTCATTTATTTCTATCATCTATATATTTCTGATTGCTCATTCGTATATTTTGTTTTCTTTAGTATGATATTATATTTTATTTTTAATTATAGGTGGAGGCACCTGATAAGCTCCTTGAGTTTTCGCCTCTTCCTGCACCTTAAATTGTGAAATTGTTACTTTAACTTGTGTAATTTCTAACTGTGCAAATAAATAAAATCTAAATCTAAATGTATGTAATTCTATATTTCTCAAATTATCATCCTTAAATCATCAAATTGCTGATCACTGTAACTTTCAGCGAGCTAAACAGATCATGCATTAGTTGGGGACTACTGTATGTTTAGGGAGATTGATACGTGTTTGGTTTGAGCATCTAACAGGGTTCAGCTCAGCAGAGACCAGGGCCGTTGTATAGGGGAGAAAGGTGATGATAACTCTAGGGGCCCAGCGCCCAGTGGGGGGGCCCATAAAAAACCCCAGTAGTCTAATCTTTGTATGACTGATTTATTCTGCGTAAGACCCTGACTAATACTCATAGTACACTGTAAAAACTCAACATCTTTCCAAGAATATTTGTCTTATTTCTTGTCCAAATGTCTCATTTCTAGTCAAAACTAATCTCTTTCCACTTAAAATAAGACTCATCACCTAAAGATTAACTTGTTTTTAGATCATTTTCACTTAAATTCACAATAAATAGAAAAATCTGCCAGTGAAAGTAAGTTTTTTGTGCTTGTAATAAGGAAGAAAAACTTGCTCCACTGTCAGATTTTTCTACTTATTCCAAGTGAAAATCTGCTTGAAAGAAGTAAAAAGTGTCTAAAAACAAGCTACTTTTAATATGATGTGTCTTCTTTTAAGTAGAATGAGATTTGTTTTGACTAGAAATGAGACAAACATTCTTGCTCAGATACTTGAGTTTTTGCAGTGTAATGCTGCATTAGCATCAAAACAAAGTAGGCTAAATAAAAAACGATAATACATACGTAGTCTAAGAAAAAAAAAGGAAAAGTTAGGGGGGGGGGGCCCACTTTAGTATTCTTTAAGGGGGCCCAGAATTCCTAGCAACGGCCCTGGGTGCAGCAGCACTGAGTGACCACAGCAGTAACAGTATCATGTGTGTGTGATGATGTAAACAAGCTAATACTACCTCAGATGTCAGCCATGCACTCTCAGGAGAGGAGAGTATGATATGAAACCGTCCAATTAGATGATCAATACAGTCATGTAGATCCCCAAGAGCTTGTTAATTAGTTCTGGCACATCTCTGTTCTGCTCTTGTCTGAGTGTGTCTAGCTAATTCAGCCTCTCGTTAACAATGGTTATACAGCCAATTACCATAAATCCCTGTTAGCTGTGGCAATTAACAGTAATGAGGCAGCGCTGCATGTGTTTCTACTGTTGTAATTAAGCCAGTGTGTTGTTAATTAGCAAAAATGTGAGTGGGAGGTTTTATGCTCGTTAGTATGGCCATTTCATTCAATTAGCACCGTCATTAACAAGGTGTCTCTGTTGTTACAAAGTTAATGCAGGGAGGAGGCAGTGACTGGGCGATTAGCCTAGACAAACATGATGAGGAGCGTGGCACCAAGCCCAGGGAGCAATATATGGAAGCAGAGATGAGTAGGGGGGGGGGGCACCAAGCCCAGGGAGCAATATATGGAAGCTGAGATGAGTAGGGGGGGGGGGCACCAAGCCCAGGGAGCAATATATGGAAGCTGAGATGAGTAGGGGGGGGGGGGCACCAAGCCCAGGGAGCAATATATGGAAGCTGAGATGAGTAGGGGGGGGCAGGGGGGGCAGCAGTGCAGGTGGTATAGGCTACTGCAACTCACCACTGGGTCTCTGTACTGCTTCACACGTAAAAAACACTGGAGTGGAGCATGACATGAACATATCCAGGTCGTCGTAAAAAAGCATACATATACTGTCAAACAACAAACTTAAAGGGATAGTTGGATAGTTCACCCAAAATTGAAATTTCACTCATTATATCTCCTCCCCCTCATGTGGACTAAGGGCTGGGAGAAGTTTCAGAGTCCTCCGTGGCTTCTCTGAGTTACAGGGGGTCTCGGCGTAGCAGTGCATGTCCATATAACGGTTGCAAATGGATACTAACTGTCTTCGTAACAAAAAGACACACCAAAAAACATCCAAATACCTCCATGCTGCTCGTATGTAATGTCCGTCTTGTATTGAAGCCCCGAAATGTGAAATTGTCCCGAAAAAAATTAAATAAGTCTATATTTCAAGCTTGTTTTGTAGCGGAAGCTTCTTGAAGCTCCTCTTCCCAGTTCGTCCAAATTTTTTTGGGGACCATTTCGCATTTCAGGGCTTCAATACAAGACGGACATTACATACGAGCAGCATGGAGGTATTTGGATGTTTTTTGGTGTGTCTTTTTGTTACGAAGAAGCAACCGTTATATGGACATGCACTGCTACGCCGAGACCCCCTGTAACTCAGAGAAGCCACGGATAAAAATTTCAATTTTGGGTGAACTATCCCTTTAAACCAACACTAAGGAACTTTTCAACCTTCATAAAATATTTTCATAACTTTTGTGATGATACATCGACGTACAACAAGTTGAATGACACCTCTGTCGTGGCCTGAGGGGGTCTGTATCATTATGGTCTGTATCTCTTTCTCTGGCACTAAGCAGCTTTGAGGAGCATGGTAGGAACCCTGCTCTCACTTTACTTTCACTTTCACTTTTGCGAGTCACAACAAGGAGGGAACAGGCAAAACGGCACTTTAGCAATGGATTATGTTTGTGTTTTCACTTTGAAATGATCCACTGGAAACAGAAACTTAGTTTTGATGTCTTCTGTTAATTTTAATGCAGGATATTTACAGGGCTTCACGCTAGTGCTCATGGGAAATGGAGTCTTCCTTCAGGCAAAACACTACCGCTTTGGTCCACAGGCGCCGCCAAACTCAACCAAAACTGAAAGTTCTTTAGTACTGCTTTAACTAACTTAATTTAGTTTATTTAATCGGGACAATGCAGGTTAACATAGTAACACTTCCACTCTTTACAAACAAGTCATTGTGACTGATGTTTCCAACCCCCGTCCCTAGTTAGGCTTTTAGTAAAAGAAAGAAGGTAAGAAAAAAGACTTCAAAATGACATACCAATACAATAAAATGTAGCCTACAATACATCTAAAATCATAGCCAGTCATGACCCATTCAAAACGCATACAGCTCTGATTTTGTTTCAGCCAGACTAATGTCTAGGCTAGGGTTAGTTTTATTTAGTTCCTGGGAAGGTACCGAGTAGGCCGAGACTCTGATTTGTGTCGGAGTATAGTACTATTTTAATTCCCATGTAAATGAGTAGTGACTTAAATATGATTTTGAGGAGGTTTGGTAACTATAAAGCAGATGAGTGTCTCTCAGTCAGACCCAGCTGCTATAGAGGAGGAGCAGGAGTCAGAACAGACAGAATACAGACAGAATAGACCTTGAAACTGAGTTTTTTTTATCCTGCAGAAATGTTCAATAGGTTTTGCATTTGACCAGATCTTTCTGTTGGACTGGAGATGTCACAAGTGTTCGTTTTTTTAAACGTAAAATGAAAACAAAAAATACTTTTGGTTCTTTTAATCTAAGGATAAAGTCATGTAATTAACTGAAACAAACTATTTGGCTTCACAACCTCATTACCATTTCACTCTCTTGCAGGGTTGATCACAGACTCTAAATGACTCTGATATGGTCTGTTTACTTTATTCTACTAGTTACCTTAGACATTTATTTTGTCATTGCATTTTTCTGGTAAAGCTACAGGAAGTAGACTTAAAGGGATAGTAGCATTTTTTTTAAAAGTGGGGTTGTATGATCTACAAATAGCCCCTAAGTACTTTAATTGCAGTAGAAGACTCTCTGCACTCCTCCCGTTAGCAACGCCAGCCCATAATAGCCCTGCCCAGAGATTTACAACATACATTGTTGTGAACAGACCCAAAGAAACGGCCTATTTTCACGGCCTAAAAGAGGTTTTAAGTGAAAAAAAAAGAGCACAGTTCCATTGTTCACTATAATATAATTTTTTCCAGCCCTTCAAAGTGCAGGAAAAACACAGTTTTTATTTGGACCTAACCAACTGCTGATCGGCGGGCGCTAACCCTGGGCGGAGGGATACGCGAGTTGGTTAGGTGTGTTACCAGACAGAGTTGTTTTAGAGGTAAATACAGAGTCTGCTTGCTGAAAAACTGTCCCTGAAGGCAACGCGCATCAGTGGTTTTGCATGAATTTCCCTCTAAAACAACTCTGTGTGGTAACGTTGTGTTATTATCTCATAGCGTGGTGAATGTGCAGCTCACAACTTGTCCACCAGAGCGTTGTGGAGTTGTTGGATTGTGTATTTGATGAGTTTGATGAGGGAAACCAAGAAATCCCCTAATGAGCCTCCGTAGCGTAGCTCTGAGCAGCTCACGGCTCTGCTCCGCCGTTCTAAAAAACAGCTTGCACCGACAATTAAAGGTAACGAACCTACTGCTACGACTATAGGGATTATGGCAATGGGCCAATTTGCCAAAATGTTGAACTATCCCTTTAAGTATAAATGCTGTTTCAGAAAATACCAACTATCAACAATCAGCAACAATACCATAATACTAAAGACCTGGAAGCTGTTATATCTGATTGACTCCTGAGAAAAGGTTTTACATGGAATGGATGAATTCCCTTAAGACATAAAGAGTATACACACACACACACACACACACACACACACACACAGGCATGCAGGTGCGTACACACACTCACACACACACTCAAAAACACACACCACCACCACCTCTTCAGTGTCTGCCATGACAGGGCGATTACAAATGGAGAACGGGACTAGAGCAGTCAAATAGTTCAACAATAGGGTGTGTGTGTGTGTGTGTGTTGTTGTTTCCATACGTGTGTGTATTCCCCTCAGTGTGTGTGTGTGTGTGTGTGTGTGTGTGTGTGTGTGTGTGTATTATCCTGTGTATGAGAGCGTTGGCTGCTGATAAATGGCTGCCTCTTTAGGGAACTTATCTCTTTAAGTGTTGCTGCGGTGAGGGATGACATCATTTGGATCCCCGGTTAACTGGCTGCCATGACGACACCTCACCAACCTATCCATTTACCAGATGGCCCGATAGTGTCTGCACACACACACACACACACACACACTCGCACACACACACACACACACACACACACACACACACACATACACATACACACACACAGGTAATAGAAGGCCATGCGGAAATTACAGCCAGAAACTGTGGCAGCACTGATACACGCATTGCTGTATCAGACACACACACACACACACACACACACGCTGATAAATTCACCCATTCGCAGATGTCTGACAAACACACACACACACACACACACACACACACACACTAAAGAACACAGCCCCACCCCCTCCCTCTCCTTATCACTGCTTAACAGAGAAAAAGAGCAACCAGGAGGAAAAATTAAGTATTGATCAAATTAGCAGTTTTTAAAGCATTGCTCATGGATGTCTGTGTGTGTGTGTGTGTGTGTGTGTATGTCTGTCTATGTGTGTGTGTGTGTGTGCAGACAATGGAGGGGAGGGGAGGGTTGGAGGGATTTAATGAACTCATCACACAGCAAACAAAATTGAAAGGCCAGAAGGACGCTTGACCTGCTGCACACACACACAAGAGAGAAACATTTACATAGGCAGCACTCACAGCAGTGACAGAATGCTCCTTTAACAGCACACTGACGGCTTTATAGGCTCTACTGATACACATACACATACACATACACATACACATACCACAGCAGTTAGAGGAGGCCTTCCTGCCAGGGTGTATTAAAGGACAATTACGGGCAAATTCAACTCGGGGGTGTATGTTGAGCCCAATCTAAGCTCTAAAAGAAACTATTACTATTTTTCATACTGTAAAAGCAGTGGTGGAGTCTATGTGATACTAAGTGAAAATGCATTCATATTTCAGTATACCCAATTCAAATTTGGTCGACCAGCAGAACTGAAATCAGACCCAACTCTAAGCATTTTTAAATCCAGGTTAAAAACATTTACGTTTTCATGTGAGCTCTTTTAGAACTTTAAATCCTAATCTTGGATTCGCACTGTAAATCCTCTTAATTGTTTTAATACTAATCAATATTTCATGCTGCAAACTCATATTGTATGCTCTATTTTAAAGGGATAGTAGCATTTTTTTTTTTAAAGTGGGGTTGTATGATCTACAAATAGCCCCTAAGTACTTTAATTGCAGTAGAAGACTCTCTGCACTCCTCCCGTTAGCAACGCCAGCCCATAATAGCCCTGCCCAGAGATTTACAACATACTGTACAGTGTTGTGAACAGACCCAAAGAATATTATAGCGAACAATGGAACTGTGTATTTTTTTTCCAGGTAAAACCTCTTTTAGGCCGTGAAAATAGGCCGTTTCTTTGGGTCCGTTCACAACACTGTATGTTGTAAATCTCTGGGCAGGGCTATTATGGGCTGGCGTTGCTAACAGGAGGAGTGCAGAGAGTCTTCTACTGCAATTAAAGTACTTAGGGGCTATTTGTAGATCATACAACCACACTTTAAAAAAAAATGCTACTATCCCTTTAATGTTCTTTTTATTGTATATGTGTGTGTTTTGTTTTTATGTAAAGCACATTGCGTTGCCTTAATGCGATGTATAAAAAAGTCTGGCTTGCCTTGCCTTACTCTGCCTACAACAAAACTATCTAACTATAGTCTGTCTATGTGATGCAGGTATATGAACAGTGTAGCACTGCAACTAATTAGACCACCGGACAAAAGTTAATCAGTTAATATGTTACTCTTGTATTTTTTTGTTTGTATTTAGGTGAATTTGTTTTGTAGGATGATAAAGTACTGTGACTTCCATTTATTATCACACTCATTTCCTTCTATCTTTCCTCTGGTGACTATCCATGCAAGAGCCTTTCCAGTTCACAGTTACAGCTGATAGCATTGCTCTGGACTATCAGAGTGACAATTACTCTTTCTTAAAATAAGTGCTTTGTCCTTTTAGAGTTCTCTGGACTGAACTAATAGTTGCTATATGACTGACAGAATAAGCGAAACAAACGCTGCTGTTAATGATGAGCTATATGTTCAGCCTCTCTGGACCTTATATACTGAATATTCAGATGGGAAACAATACAAATACACACTGATCGCTGACCTCACACACAGGCGCTGGCATGCACGTACACACACTCTAACACATGCGTACACACACACAAGGGGAAACTTATTAGGTTATTATCTTTCCGCCCCATAAAATAGGAATAACTTAAAGTGCTGCTGCAATTAATAACCCAACTATAAATCTGAATATTCCCCATGAATATTATTCTATATTACACACACACACACACACACACACACACACATGCACAGTGATCAGCAGGGTGTATGGGAGCAGGGAGAATGATAAAGCCATCAAAGAATGTTCTGGATGAAGTGAGCCAAACGTGAATGTGTGTATCGGAGCATGTGACTGCATGTGTGTGCGAATAGGTCCCATCAGAGTGTGTTCTGCATGGTGGCTTTATGCATCAACACACTGATGCATTCTCCATCTCCATGCTGAGGGGCCATTCCCAGTCATATGTGCTGGATGCACTGGTTAAATCAATGCTCTACCCGCTCACCTCCAAAACTAACACACACACACACACACTGTTGTCATCTGGTATGACCTTTCTGCCCATTACCAGTACAATACACACACATCATGCACACATATGCAGACATACACCACACACACAGAGTGGGAGATAAAGATATGCTTCATTATTCTTGGAAATGACTTCAACTAACAAACAAAACTTGGCTTTGCTCTGGGTCTGTACAGTAGTTGACCTTCTCTCTCTTCACTAATCCTTCATCCAACCACCTACTGTTCATCTGTTGTCTGCTGTGCTGTTTCTTCACTTTAAAGGGATAGTATCATTTTTTTTTTACAAAGTGGGGTTGTATGATCTACAAATAGCCCCTAAGTACTTTAATTGCAGTAGAAGACTCTCTGCACTCCTCCCGTTAGCAACGCCAGCCCATAATAGCCCTGCCCAGAGATTTACAACATACAGTGTTGTGAACAGACCCAAAGAAACGGCCTATTTTCGTGGCCTAAAAGAGGTTTTACCTGAAAAAAAATACACTGTTCCATTGTTCACTATAATATAATTTTTTCCTGCCCTTCAAAGTGCAGGAAAAACACAGTTTTTATTTGGACCTAACCAACTGCTGATCGGCTGGCGCTAACCCTGGGCGGAGGGATACGTGAGTTGGTTAGGTCCAAATAAAAACTGTGTTTTTCCTGCACTTTGAAGGGCTGGAAAAAATTATATTATAGTGAACAATGGAACTGTGTATTTTTTTCAGGTAAAACCTCTTTTAGGCCGTGAAAATAGGCCGTTTCTTTGGGTCTGTTCACAACACTGTATGTTGTAAATCTCTGGGCAGGGCTATTATGGGCTGGCGTTGCTAACGGGAAGAGTGCAGAGAGTCTTCTACTGCAATTAAAGTACTTAGGGGCTATTTGTAGATCATACAACCCCACTTTAAAAAAAATGATACTATCCCTTTAAGTAACTATATTGTAGAAATCATTGCTCTAATTTCAGCTGAATTTATTTGTCTGGGTGATATTCAGATCAGAGTCAATCTCCAATTAGTCACATGTACATAGAAATACGTAACCGAAACAGAAAAAAACATCAAACAAGCAAGAAAAAAAGGTAAATATACAGTATCAATGGCATTTTAAAGGATAATTACCGTTTTTTACAATCTGGACCTTATTTCTAGCATAAAATACGATCATTTATTCACTTACGACGAAATTAGCCCCAGTGGAGCGGCGCGTATATCCGTATAATGTGAGTCTACAGGGCAGCAGAATGCAGCCTCTAAATAACACATTATCTGCAGAGAAACTCCTTCATTTCACCAATATTTAGTTGTGATAGGCTAGTGCTATTCCCCTCTGAGTCCGGGGTTAGCTGTTATCAACATCCGGGGTCTGTAGGTTGACCTACTGACCTCTGACCTGGATGATGTCATCTCTGAGCGCTGCCCGGCTCATTCTGATAATAATCATTCTGCTTCGGCATTCGGGTCCATTTTTATCTCAACTAGCCGGAGCTTTAGTGAGTCCAGGTTGAGGAGAGGAAGCCTGTGGAAGCTGAACTTCATCCAGCTGCTCATTTTGTTCTGACAAGTCAGAAACACGCAGAAACGAACCGTAGCATTAGCGGTAGCAACAAGCTCAGAGATGACATCATCCAGGTCAGAGGTCAGTAGGTCAACCTACAGACCCCGGATGTTGATAACAGCTAACCCCGGACTCAGAGGGGAATAGCACTAGCCTATCAGAACTAAATATTGGTGAAATGAAGGAGTTTCTCTGCAGATAATGTGTTATTTAGAGGCTGCATTCTGCTGCCCTGTGTTCTCGTATTATACGGATATACGCGGCTCTCGGCTGGAGATAATTTCGTCTGAACGACTTGTAATGTTTTGAATGGTTTTTTTTTCTTCTTTTAATTAAATGGAGCACAAACACTGGTCAGAATTGAGGATTACATTTTTTGTTTTTTTGCAAAAAATTCTAAAAACATATTTTGATTTTCAGCACAGATTCCTATTGTAAGTGTAGCCTACAGTGAATGGCATAAATGGCAATTTATCCACAACACAAAGTGTACAAGAAGAGAACCTGAACCACTAAACCTCCAGACATTTACTGGTCTACATGTTGCACTCAGGTGTGCCAAATTTTGTTTCTCCGTCCCACACACACACACACACACACACACACACACACAGTGCTGACAGCAGTTTATATGTTATTTTATGTCCTCACTTTCCTTGTTGTCTCTCTCTGTGTCTTTATGCCTTTGTCCCCTCTCAAACACCAACACTCTCCTCCACCTGGCTTCAATTCCCCCTCAACAGATACCATCAGAGAGGAGGAAGTGTGGTTTCACTCTCTCTCTCTCTCACACACACACACACACACACACGCACACACACACACACACACACACACACGCGCGCGCATCATAGCCATTCAGTAATTTGACAGATGTGGAAGGCCAATAAAACAGTTTGTAATGGGGGTTATATGATTTCAAATACTATCTATTAGCCTGGATGGGCCTGTCAGGTGTGTATACAGTGTGTGTGTGTGTGTGTGTGTGTGGGGGGGGGGGGGGGTGGCAGAGAGAATATAGGGCTGAACATCTAAATCACAGTACACACACACACACACACACAGTGGCAGCACATATCTAAAGCTGGTACCAGTAGACATACAGATACACACACAGAAACACTCATGTTAATGCAGTATACACAACGCCAATAAGAAGTCAGATCCATCACAGAGCACTGATAAGAGAAAATACTGAGCTGGAAGATACCTGTAATATATTTCAATAATGTTACAGTAGGAATACACACTGCACTTTTCAAATACAATGAAAAACTTGCAACATAAAACACATGACTACTATATGCACACTCATAACACACCTTCATGAGACACAGGACAGAAAAGTCATGCCCATCTTCTATACATATGGGCACATCTCAGTAATCAGAATATCAATTCAAATTCAATTCAAACAGTGAAACTTATATATTACAAACAGTCTGAAATATTTCATGTCTTTATTTCTTTAAATTGTAATGATTGTGGCTTACATTCAAAAACTCAAACCCAAAATTCAGTAAATCAAACAATATAGTGAAAAAGTTGACTATTGTAACCTAATGATGTCACACTCTAATCAGCTGATTAAGTCCAAACACCTGTAAAGGATTCCTGAGCCTTTAAATGGGCTCTTATGCAGTGTCCACACGCACCCGGTGAAACCAACCCCGGCCCAAAACCCCACCCTGGACTCTGGTTTCAAAAAACCACGGTTTCAGGGTTCCAAAAGCACGGTTGCATGTGGACAGGACATACAACCGGGAACATATGTTCACGGTTTCAAAAATACCCGGGCTCGTGTGGACTAGGCCTTAGTCTGGTTCAGTACACTGTCATGACCTCCATCATATTCTACTTTATTGAGATGAACCTGTACATACACACTAAAAAATGATGGGTTATCTCTGTGACCCGATTTCTGAGTTATTGGTGTTGAGTTAAATTTTTTGGGTTGTTTTTCCAGAGTGTAACACATTTTCAGGGTTATAGGGCTATGAATTTAACCCAATTCCTGGGTTGTGCAAGTAATTGTAATTGAAGAGTATCAGTGAGTAACCCATTTGTTGGGTTGGGTTGGGTAATTCTGTGACTTAACCATAGACTGTAAAAAGAATGGACGTAGCGTCCGTGACGTCACCCATTGGTTTTGGGGAGTCATTTTTGTGACTCCAACATGGCGGCCTGAACAGCGCCATGTTGGATTGGCCGGCCGAGAACCCGCCCACTGGCCTCCAAGCAGCCTGTCCACGGAGCTGCTCGGACCTGTCACTCAACGTTTCCGCGCCCTAATTGGCCAGAGTTTTAACCTTATAACAGTAAAACGGTAGAGTAAAAAAAAAATTCACCCCCCTCAGAGTGTGTGCGGGGGTAGAAACTATCGATTGAGACCAAAAAACGTTCTGACACCAGGCTTTTAACATGTTTATTGAGGATGTAAAGTCGGATTGCAGTTTTTTGAACGCGGAAGTGACTTCACTTCTCAGACCGACAACTGCCCCCTTGGACTTAACCGGCTGGTTCATTCGAAAAATGCTGTCCGCGCACTACAACATTGGGTTATTTTTAACCCAACTATTGGGTCGAGCAAGTGCTTTATACACGACCCAATAGTTGGGTTAAAAATAACCCAATGTTGTAGTTAGGTGATTTTAACATGGGGGTCTATGGGGAATGCTCCCTTCTGGTACCAGCCCCCAGAGGAAGCCGAGGGCATAACCCAACTTAACCCAACTTAATTTTTAACCCAACTGTTTTTAGTGTGTAAGTGATCAAGTTGAGATGATGAAAGGACAGCACATTGTGGAAATGCATGTTAATTTTCTTCCGTGAACACACACACACCAAACCAAATTGGTTCTTCTCACATTTCATGAATGAGACCCACTATGTTTCCATTGAATTCCATTCAATTCAGACAAATTGATGTGGTAGGCTACTGTGGTGTGATGACAGATGAAGCCATCCTTCTGAATTTTTGAAAATTAAAATTAAAAAAAATCACAACAAAATATCTCTCTCTCTAAAAAAAATAAAGTTATTAAAACCTCTGAACAAATTTGTGGCTTTTTCTGAATACTCTGATAGCCTGTCATGGCCTATTTACATTTCCTCTCTGCACTCACCACACTGTTTTAGCAGTTAAACAGGACATTGGTAAGTAATATATCATCATCACAGGGTCAACATAGTCTATGGATCACAAAAATACAAGGAAAGCGTCTCATATTAATGCTGGTATTTAGGAACTAAGGTGTAAGCACTGTGGACCAATTTCGTTGCAACTGTTATGGATCATCTGAGTCATAGTGTTGGTGAATTATCATTACTTAATTTAATTTAACAGTTCCTTAATGTTAAACACTTACTTCATCTGAGGGACTTTTAAATGTGTTTGTGGGGGGAAAAAATAAAGCAGAGCGTTGAATCCCTAATATCATAATTGCTTTAGCCACATTTTCTTTCAAAAATCTGAGGCAATTACATAAGAGTTTTTGCTCCAGTAAAAACGCTCAGTGGAGACAAGACAGAAATTGGAGCTCATCTGAGGGAGCTCAGTGGTGAGCAAATGGGGAAAAACAAACCATAAGCATCAGCGGCTCAGATAGCCTTTAGATGGAATAAAAAAGCTGCAGGCGAGCGGAGAGGATAGAAGACATATCAACATGGACAGAGAAAATAAAAGAGCTGTGGAAAAACAGAGCAGTGTTTGCAGAATCCAATTGAGCTGACACTTTTTCAACCACATACCATTTTTTGTTGTTTACAGCTTTATGAGCGGCTGACCCCAGAGTGTCTGTGTTTTCATGGGTGCGCGTGTATGTATGGCTGAGTGGCTGACCTGTGTGTGTGTGTGTGTGTGTGCGTCATTGAGGCTGATAGATGCTGACAGCTGTGGAGAATCACTTTCCTGTTGGTAAAATACCATATTGACCCTGTTGGCCCGGTGTAGGCAGAGGTTAGCCTCACTGAAGCCGAGCGGGCCGATCGGGGATGACATTGAGTTTGAGGACGCCACTTGAACCTATAACTTCACATTGACCCACAAGCTGCCACACACCTGCCACCATGAAGCCCATCGAAGAGGGGTTAGGCAGAGCAGAGAGGGGCTCAACCTGTGGCAGCCATGTCTGCCAGATCTGCATTTCACATCAGACAACAACTAAATTGAGGAGAATTAAATTACACACAAAGAAATGCTGGGTTGTTTTTTCAACCCAACTGCTAGGTTGAGCCTGTTGGTTAATTTAATTGGGTTATTTTCATTGAATTGGGTATTCTGAGAACACAATTCTAGGTTATTTCTGTTGGGAATGGAGTTATTAGCTGTTGAGTTGTAATTTCTATAATGTTGTGTTGGTTTGTTTTGGACTACCCAACACATTGGGTTGACGCTCGGTGGGAGGAGTTTCCTAGCAGTGTGTTTGTGAATATAAGTTTAGGTTATTTCTGTTAAATATATAATAATTGTTGTATTAAGGGAATCAACCCAATTTGTTGGGTTATATTTAACCCAGTGTGTGTTCTGTCCAATAGTTAACCAGCGCTGGGTTGGGAAACTACCCAAATTGGGTTGTTTTTAACCCAACATTTTTAAGAGTGTAACCTTCGCCACTGACCCATTTTTAGGTTTTTAATGCATACAAGTACCACATAAATTTGTTTATTGCTTATTGCATCAAGGCTTTTTGACTTTGTCAGGAACCTCTATTTAAACAAAATAAAACTTTTTTTTTCTTTTTTTTTTACAAAATTCTAAAATGCTCTGGTTAAAATTATGACATTTGTGTTGTTAGGGTCAGTTTTGACCCGGTTATAATGATGAGAGTTAAAACTGAAATCATTAGTGCAAAACCAACCCGTTCGTGTATAAGGAAGCAAGAGATGAGAGACAAATTGGATGAAAAAAAAAAAGTTTTTAGTGTATTTTACAGCTGATTTAAGACTGTTGCCTAGATCTAACTCCAAAAAGTAAGGCAACATTTTCCAAGCAATGTTTGCTAGTTTAGCGAACTTATTGGTATTTTGAGTAATGATAACTATATTAATATTGATTATATGCATTTCAATGTATGCAAAAAAAAATTAAGTAGCCTGGTGTTTGCTGAAAAAGCAAAGAGTAAAATCAAAGTAAAAACAAAACATCAGTATAGTAAACACATAACACTTAATTAAAATAAGTAACATTGAAATGAAAAAAGAATGAATGTACTGTATTTTATTACTTTTGTTCAAATAATTAGTTAACATTGCTATATATTTATCAAATAAAGAGAAGAGAGTTACCAATTTCCAACATTTATTAAATCATTACCATGTCCAAACAGTGGCAATTAGCTGGATAGTAAGTCAAAAACATCCATATTCAGTGCATTAAAGAGGTCATGACCTTATCTTATGAAGTGCTGCTTAGAACAGCCATCACAGTTTTACATAGAATACCAGAGATGGAGATGGAAGCAGAAAGCTGGCACAAGACGGAGGTTAAACTAGTCAATGTGAACAGAGGTGAGAGACAAGTAAAGGCTGAATGGAGCTTTTAGTTCGGGGCAGTGGGGCTGTAAGCTGTAAATACAACACTGACATTTTCTCAACTTGCTCAGCTGCCCATTAAAAAAAAAAAATTACAGTGAATCATGTAGTTCAGTTCAACAAATTATCAAATTTGTGAAAATGGAACATATGCTGTCAAACTGTGCACTTTGACATATACTGTTAGAAGTCACAGTAGATCAAATCACACAACTGATGATGATTAGCAGCACTGGGAACGCACAAAGGGTTCAGTAGGTGAAGATTAATGCAATAGTAAAACTGTGTGAAATGTATTGAATTCTATTGAAATCGGTAACAGCATTCAACACTTATTTAATAATTATTGAATGTACTGTATGTAGTTTATATTGTAATATTCAGCTTGGGCAACAACATGTCAATAAAGCTATTTGAACCTTCGAACCCATAAGAAATAAATACGCTGCTGCTCTGCAGACAGTTCTCTCTTGTGGACAACTGTTTGTATTGTAAATATACATTTTTACTCTTTCAATGTTCAGATAACCAGAGAAGATCTTTCTTTTTTTTTCTGGATGCATAACTGGGTGTGCATTCTTGAGCATGGAACAAGGATGTTTGTTAGTTTGCTCACCAGAAAGGTTTTCAAATCATTTGACACATATTTTGATTCAGTGACTCAGAGTGGCTGTGTTTAGTGACTTGTTAGCCTTTACTCTCAAACGTGATTGTTTTGTAATTGATGAATTAGCAGCGTGGGGGCGGGAGCAGCTGGAGACACTAATGAAATCTCCTGTAGGCCAGAGTCATCTCATCACCGATGGTCGACGGCAGCTCCAAAAGGCCACACCTTCCTAGACCAGGCTCTCTGAAGGATGTGGCGCCTGAACGCAGGGCCGTTGTATAGGTGATGATAATTCTAGGGGCACAGTGCCCAGTAGGGCCCACAAAAAACCCCATAATCTTTGTATGACTGAATAAATCTGCATAAGACCCTGACCAATACTCATAGTAATGCAGCATTAGCATCAAAACAAAGTAGGCTAAATAAAAAATGATAATATATATGTAGTAGGGCTGCAACGAGTAGCACATTTTACTATCCGAATGTTCGGGGTCACTATCCGAGTAGTACTCGAGTATTTGTTTACCGACGGGGGGGGGGTCAGCTGACATGGTGACACGGACGCGCATCTCTCTCACTCTTACAAGCCATTTCATATCGTTACATGTCCGTGGCAATATTGATTTTTTTTTTTTTAACCCGCTACATTGGCTTGTGTGATATGTTTCCTCACAGATCCGTCCTCAAATCACTCGCAATTAAAAGAGCAAACAAAAAAAAGAAAGAAGGAATGCCACGGAATTAAATTGTCCCGTTAATAGGCTAAACATTTTTCTTATAACGGCAGCGCACACTTAAAATAAGTGAACCATTAAAATTTCAAACTAAATGAACAATAAAATATTGGCGGATACATTTTTTAACACAGAATGAGGTTGGTTGGTTTTATCATCACTGAGTTTAAAGTGAGCCCGAGGTGCGAGCGGGGGCGGAGCGGTGTGTGTGTGTGTGTGTGGGGGGGGTGTCCGAGTATCCGCGCAGTGACAAGGCGCTCTGAAGCCTGGTTTTGATGCCGCCCAAGCCGAGCGAGTACTCGAGTACTCGGATATCGGCTACAGCCCTAATACCGTATTTCCTCTAATAGTAGCCGGTATCTATTTAATAGCCGGGTCTGTTATAATGGCCGGGGGCGTGGTTTACACGAACAAATAAAGGCCGGCCCCAAATACAGGCCGGGTCAATGGGAAAAAAACAAACAAACAGAAAAAACCTGAATTTCAGTCACTGTGGATGCACTGGTCTCAGGCGGCCAAACACGGATGCAGTAACCCACAAGTGCCAGCAGATGGCAGTAGCTAGATCTGAAGTGCCACATGAACCCACGCTTCAAGGAAACAGTCACTGACAACTCGACCGAAGAGAGCTTTAGCAGCATGGCGTGTCACTACCCGATTTGCGACGCTACCCGATCTGTGACAAAACTGGTCACTTGTGCTCCAGCGTTTATTAGCCTAATCCTGTCCAGCTGATCGCTGCTGTTGCGGTACCTGCTACAGTAATGTGTAAAAAAATATAATTAATTGTAGGCAGAATGAAAACTGAGCACGGTAACTGTCAAATTTGAGCACCAGCATGAAACAGAGGAAGAAATAATAGCCTCTCTCAAATATAAGCCGGTCTCCAATACAGGCCGGTTCCCCTGGGCAGCTAAAGTAAATAAAGGCCTCGGCCTCTATTAGAGGAAATACGGTATGTAGTCTAACAGCGTGTTCACACCGGGCGCGAGGCAAATTTTTCGTGCGATAAGATTACATACAAAGTCAATGTACAGACGCGAATGGACGCGAATTTGTGCCGGCGGCGCGAATGATGCGAATGGCGAGTAGAGCGAGGCGATTATTTTACTCACGCCCAGTGTGAACGCACCGTAAGAAAAAAAAATGGAAAAGTTGGGGGGTAGGGGCCCACTTTAGTATTCTTTAAAGGTGTACAGAAAAGAAAATTGAATTTAAGCCCACTCTGGGTCATAAAATTAGTGTAATAACTCATCTATCAGACGATGTAGGCCAAACTTTGTGCAAAATTCTATTTTTGAGTAAATCCAGGATGAAAGTGTGTATTTTTTTTTTCGCATTGGATGACGCAGGCGCATGGATTATACGTCAGCCTGCTCACGATTCATCAGCCACTGATATTGGATCCGTCATCCGTCATTCAAACGTCTGAGACACACACACACGGAGCTCGGTCTCGCCCCAAACTTTGAATATCCCGCCCGCTCGATAACGACCAATCAAATTCGTTTTCCTTACTCGGGTAAACTCGTGTTGCAGCTCGTGACAACTCGGCGCGACAAACAGGACAAACGGCCATTTCTGTACACCTTTAAGGGGGCCCAGAATTCCTAGCAACGGCCCTGGCTGAACGGTCATGTCTCTGTGAAGAACTTCATCCATGATGCCATGTAGGCTAAACCCCTTAGAGACAAACTGTTTGTAAAAAAACAAAACAAAAGGGGGCTATTACAAATAAACCTGCCTTGCCTTGCTCACAGCTGCAGGCAGCATCATGTTTAATAATGTTTCTGAAGCAGACGGGGTTGCTGGTTCCAGACTGGTTGCTGCATGCGAACACGTCCTCTCCATCTACTTCTGAGGGTCCACTGAGGCCAGGGAGGGGGGGGGGGGCGGGGGGGCCGGGGTCCTCGGTGGTAATGGAAACTGTGCTGGGCAGCTCCCAGGTGTCATGTGTGTAACCCTGCGTCCAAAGAACACATCAAGGTGTCAGCTATAGTGGTGCTGGAGTGAAACAGCCAGCCGCTGACAGGCCGCTGTGCATGGGGCCACTTTAACGCATGTTTCTGCTCGCTGGTGTTCGGTCGCCTCGACTTAATAACAAGGTGAGTAATGACGGGGCTTTGCTCTGCTGCAGGTCGCACACACACACACAGACCCACAAAGACCCACACAGACCCACACAGACTGCTGCTGCTGCTGCTGCTGCTGTGTGCATGACCCATGACCTCACTCAGATGGTTAATGCTGTGTTCACTGGGTATTGGTAGTGGTGTGTGTGTGTGTGTGTGTATTATTCACCTAGAGAGAGCAGGCTGTTATTTAAAGGGAAACGCCAACTTTTTTTTTTTTTTTTCCACGTGTCTTGCCTCACTCCCAAGTCCATGACAAGCTGATAGACACCATCCTTTCGACTGTGCGTGCAGTTACAAGGGAGATGCGGGCAGAGCGGGCGCACAGCTGATTAGCTTAGCTCAAATGCCGGACGTCTATGGGTAATGGTATCCTGCCTCCACCTAAAGTCGCTAATTAGCTTGGCTCAAACACTGGAAGTGTATGGGTAGTGTTAGCCTGCCTCCACCTAAAGTCGCTAATTAGCTTAGCTCAAACACTGGAAGTGTATAGGTAGTGTTAGCCTGCCTCCACCTAAAGTCGCTAATTAGCTTAGCTCAAACACTGGAAGTGTATGGGTAGTGTTAGCCTGCCTCCACCTAAAGTCGCTAATTAGCTTAGCTCAAACACTGGAAGTGTATGGGTAGTGTTAGCCTGCCTCCACCTAAAGTCGCTAATTAGCTTAGCTCAAACACTGGAAGTGTATAGGTAGTGTTAGCCTGCCTCCACCTAAAGTCATCAGAGAAACTCTTCAGCAACTCTAAACGGACCGATCTTCGTCTCAGAGCTGACAAAACTCTCCGGTAAGGCATCTTGAGCGGTCAAATGTCGCTAACGGGACGAGATCGGTCAAAACGGAGGGTTCAAGCAAAGACGGTTTATTTTGGTTCAAGCTAGCTACATCGAGGGTAGGTTAGCTTCCTATTTCACAGTAAAAGCACAAATTCTATCGTCATGGTTTTCTGTATGTAAAGGGCAACGGGTGTTTTATTTTGTGAAAGTAACTAGAAGTGCGTTGGTCACAACGGCTAGCTTGAGTAGCGCCAAATTCGTCCGAACAAAATAGTAAACAGCTGATATTTAGACAAATTAACGACACACTGCTGATCTAAACGGCTACTTTCTCACCTAAACATGTTTGAAATGTTGATAAAGTGATATATTTACAGAGTTTAAAGCTAAAATGAAATCAGCTTTGGCGCTACTAAAGCTAGCCGTTGTGACCAACGCACTTCCGGTTAACGTTGCTTTCACAAAACAAAACACCCGTTGCCCTTTACACACAGAAGTGCTTTTACTTTGAAAAAGGAAGATAACCTACCCTCGATGTAGCTAGCTTCAACCAAAATAAAGCGTCTTTGCTTGAACCCTCCGTTTTGACCGATCTCGTCCCGTTAGCGGCATTTGACCGCTCAAGATGCCTTACCGGAGAGTTCTGTCAGCACTGAGACGAAGATCGGTCCGTTTAGAGTTGTTGAAGAGTTTCTCTGATGACTTTAGGAGGAGGCAGGCTAACATTACCCATACACTTCCAGTGTTTGAGCTAAGCTAATGAGCTGTGCGCCAGCTCTGCCCGCATCTCCCTTGTTACTGCACGCACAGTCGAAAGGATGGTGTCTATCCGCTTGTTATGGACTCGGGAGTGAGGCCAGATACGTAAAAAAAAAAAAAAAAGTTGGCGTATCCCTTTAAAACAACTAGAGGAAATCTCTCTCTCTCTCTCTCTCTCTTGCTCACCATACAGACCTGCAGCTGATTGGTGGAGATTAGTCAAACATTGTGTGTGTGGCAGCAGCACTCTGACAGGGTTGGCGGGGCAGTACGTGTGTGTGTGTGTGTGTGTGTGTGTGTGTGTGTGTGTGTGTGGTGGTTTGGGGTCAGTCATGCTCCATCAGCCAAAGTGACCACAGGGCCACAGGGGGAGTGTCCTTTACCACAGTCTCTCTCTATTTCCCCACTCTGCTCCACTTCCTCCTTTGTCCCCGTCCACACGCTGCTGCTGCCTCTCTGGCCTCCCTTATAACAGACTGAATCAGTCACTTCATTTAACATTTTAATCATCACCTCTCTTTCCAGTCCCATCCCATTTTACCCAGCAGCAGCTGACCCTCGGCACCGAGTCAGTGCATCATTGGCTGGATGCTCCAACATGTTGCCTCAGCTAAAACAACTAATCTGCTCTGGATACATAATGTCTTATATGACACATACGTATATCCCCAAGACAGTAAATATATCATACTTTATGGGGTTTACATTCAAACAAATTCACAAATAACATTTTTTAAATGGTTATAAAATTACAAACATACACACTAAAAAATGTTGGGTTATCTCTGTAACCCGATTTCTGAGTTATTGGTGTTGAGTGTAACCCATTTTCAGGGTTATAGGGTTATGAATTTAACCCAATTCCTGGGTTGTGCAAGTAATTGGGTTATTTTTCAGTGAGTAACCCATTTGTTGGGTTGGGTTGGGTAATTCTGCGACTTAACCGGCTGGTTCATTTGAAAAATGCTGTCCGCGCACTACAACATTGGGTTATTTTTTAACCCAACTATTGGGTCGAGTAAGTGCTTTATACACGACCCAACAGTTGGGTTAAAAATAACCCAACGTTGTAGTTAGCATAACCCAACTCTTGGGTTGAATATTCAACCCAAAAGTTGGGTCAAAAAGATTAACCCAACCCATTGGGTTAAAAATAACCCAAAAAAGGGGTTTGTCCTTATTTGAACCAGCAGTTGGGTTAATTTTTAACCCAACTGTTTTTAGTGTGTAGATTGAACATTAGGGTTTCATATTTAAATGTACTGTATAATAATAACATTATATCTAAATTATAGACTAAAGTATTTAAGACATTATACCAAACTTCTTATTTGTTGTTGCAACATGAATTTACCAACTCAGTTTGTGTTTTCTGCTCAGTGACGGACAAGCCAGGGAGCAATATGGACGAATGCCACAACAGCCGCCTGAACACGAGGCTGAGACTGCAATTCTCTCCTTATCACTGTGTGTCACGTGGTGTTTAATGTTCAGTCCAATTGTGGTGCCTTTTATAGTTTAGCAAAGTGTTATGCTAGTGTGTTTTGGCTAGTGGGGATGCATGAGTCAAGGCCACTGTGTCGGTTCACATGTAAGGCCAGTTATTTCAGTAGTTTGCTTGCTTATGTAAAGAAATGCAGCTTTTGTGTGTTTGTAGTAAGTGTAATACATAAGGTTAGAGCCAGGTCCTGGATGATCTGACAGTAAAGTGTGGCCTCTGTCAAAAACCCCAGGGCCTATCGGTGCCAGTCCTACTGCACCTAGAGCCACCAGACTGGGACACCTGATGAAGACCACGGCAACGTCATCGGAAGTGTGTGTCTTTTTTCTCCTGGTAAAAGGACATTTAAAATATCTCCTCTCTCCTCTCCTCTCCTCTTCCTCCTCTCTCCCTCTGTCTCTCCTCTCCTCTTCCTCCTTTCTATTCTCTCCTCTTCCTCCTTTCTCTCTTCTCCTCTCTCCCCCTGTCTCTCCTCCTTTCTCTCCTCTCTTCTCTCCTCCTCTCCTCTCTCCTCCTTTCTCTCCTCTCCTCTTCCTCCTTTCTCCTCCTCTCCTCTCTTCTCTCCTCTCTCCTCCTTTCTCTCCTCTCTCCTCCTTTCTCTCCTCTCCTCTCTTCTTTCCTCTCTCCCCCTGTCTCTCCTCCTTTCTCTCCTCTCTCCTCCTCTCCTCTCTCCTCCTTTCTCTCCTCTCCTCCTCTCTTCTCTCCTCCTCTCTCTCCTTTCTCTCCTCTCTCCCCTGTCTCTCCTCCTTTCTCTCCTCTCCTCTCCTCTCTCCTCCTCTCTCCCCTGTCTCTCCTCCTTTCTCTCCTCTCCTCTCCTCTCTCCTCCTCTCTCTCCTGTCTCTCCTCTCTCCCCTGTCTCTCTTCCTTTCTCTCATCTCCTCTCCTCTCTCGTCCTTTCTCTTCTCTCCTCTTCCTCCTTTCTCTCCTCTCCTCTCCTCTCCTCTCTCCCCTGTCTCTCCTCTCTTCTCTCCTCTCTCCCCCTGTCTCTTCTCTCCTCTTCCTCCTTTCTCTTCTCTCCTCTTCCTCCTTTCTCTCTTCTCTCTCCTCCCCTCTCTCCCCTGTCTCTCCTCCTCTCTTCTCTCCTCTCTTCTCTCCTCTTCCTCCTTTCTCTCCTCTCCTCTTCTCTCCTCCTCTCCTCTCTCCCCCTGTCTCTCCTCTCTCCTCCTTTCTCTCCTCTCCTCTTCCTCCTTTCTCTTCTCTCCTCTTCCTCCTTTCTCTCTTCTCTCTTCTCTCTCCTCCCCTCTCTCCCCTGTCTCTCCTCCTCTCTTCTCTCCTCTCTTCTCTCCTCTCCCCTTCCTCCTTTCTCTTCTCCCTCCTCCTTTCTCTCCTCTCCTCTTCCTCCTTTCTCTTCTCTCCTCTCTCCTCCTCTCCTCCTTTCTCTCCCCTCCCCTCCTCTGTTAGAGATGAGTGGTAAAACAGCCACCTGTAATGACAGACTAAACTAATGTCGTTTGTCATCCTTTGGGTGACGCTGCTTTAACCTCTCTGTTCTTTCACACACACACACACACACACACACAGACACACACAGACACACACACACACACACACACACACACACACACACACACACACACAGACACACACACACACACACACACACACACACACACACACACACACACACACACACACACACACACACAGACAGAGCTTAGCAGAGCTGCAAAGTGGAACTCCAGGAAAAAAGTATGAAGCCGTGTGTGTGTGTGTAAGATACGTCGTCGAGAAGAGAGAAAGGAGGAAGAGGAGAGACAGGAAGAGAGAGGAGAGACAGGGGGAGGAGAGAGGAGAGACAGGGGGAGGAGAGGAGAGAAGAGAAGAGAGAGGAGGAAGAGGAGAGGAGAGAAGAGAAAGGAGGAAGAAGGAGGAGAGAGGAGAAGAGAGAAAAGAGGAAGAGGAGAAGAGAGAAAAGAGGAAGAGGAGAGGAGAGAAAGGAGGAGAGAGGAGAGACAGGAGGAGAGAGGAGAGACAGGGGGAGGAGAGAAGAGAAAGGAGGAAGAAGGAGGAGAGAGGAGAAGAGAGAAAAGAGGAAGAGGAGAGGAGAGGAGAGGAGAGGAGAGGAGAGGAGAGGAGAGGAGAGGAGAGACAGGAGGAGAGAGGAGAGAAAGGAGGAGAGAGAGAAGAGAAAGGAGGAAGAGGAGAGGAGAGAAAGGAGGAGAGAGGAGAGACAGGGGAGGAGAGGAGAGAAAGGAAGAGAGAGGAGAGACAGGGGGAGGAGAGGAGAGACAGGGGGAGGAGAGGAGAGGAGTGGAGAGAAAGGAGGAGAGAGGAGAGGAGAGGAGAGGAGAAGAGAGAAAGGAGGAGAGAGGAGAGAGAGAAGAGAAAGGAGGAAGAGGAGAGAGGAGAGGAGAGAGGAGAGGAGAGGAGAGAAAGGAGGAAGAGGAGAGGAGAGAAAGGAGGAGAGAGGAGAGACAGGGGGAGAGAGGAGAGAAAGGAAGAGAGAGGAGAGAAAGGAGGAGAGAGGAGAGAAAGGAGGAGAGAGGAGAGAAAGGAGGAGAGAAGAGAAAGGAGGAAGAGGAGAGAGGAGAGGAGAGAAGAGAAAGGAGGAAGAGGAGAGTAGAAGAGAGAAAGGAGGAAGAGGAGAGAAGAGAGGAGAGAAAGGAGGAGAGAGGAGAGACAGGGGGAGGAGAGGAGAGAAAAGAAGAGAGAGGAGAGGAGAGAAAGGAGGATATAGAGGCAAGATACATAAAAAATAAAAATAAAAAGTTGGCGTATCCCTTTAAAACAACCAGAGGAAATCTGCCTCTCTCCTGTAATAAACCTCATTGGCTCATTGAAGCTCTGAAATTGAAGACGCTGCCTACATGTGACTGAGCGGTTGGTTGGTGGTTCAACTCCCCGATGCAGCAGCAGCAGCAGGTACCCCCCCAGGTACCCCCCCCCCCCCCGTGTGGTGTGTGTATGTCCCCCCCCCCCCCCCGTGGTGTCAGGTATCCCCCCCCCCCGTGTGGTGTGTGTATGTCTTCATTTACTGCGTGGGACTACATGCAGACTTGACTTTGTGGCCTTCATGTCACCACAGTTCATTTCTCCCTATGAGCTATCGACTGGACGCTTATCGATCTCCGCACAATGTATCTCACAAATCATCTCTGTGTTCGATCAATAGAGAAATCTCCCGGAAAATTCATATCGGGGAGGGTGAGTGTGGCCGCACCGGGGCTGCTGAATGGGAGATATTGAATGTTTAGTTGATTAATCTGGCTAGTTTAAATCTGACCATGGCTAGTTCTATTAAAACCGTGGCTGGTGTAAATCACAAAGCTGCTGTTTGTGATTGAAATAAGCTGAGCTGTGCACACATGCTGCTGGGGATAAATTAGCTGCGGGCTTCCTATACGTATTTTCATCGGCAGTAATAGTCAGTAGTAAGTGGATGGAAATCTGGCAAAGCCAAGGTCTTTGTCATGATGGAGAATTTGCATTTGATAAAGTGAATGTAATATGAATTTCTGTTCGTCTGCTGTATATACACTGCAAAAACTCTAAATCTTTCCAAGAATATTTGTCTTATTTCTCGTCAAAATGTCTCATTCTACTTAAAATAAGACTCATCACATTAAAGTCAGCTTGTTTTTAGACACTTTTTACTTCTTTCAAGCAGATTTTCACTTGAAATAAGTAGAAAAATCTGCCAGTGGAGCAAGTTTTTCTTTCTTATTACAAGCACAAAAAACTTGCTTTCACTGGCAGATTTTTCTACTTATTTCAAGTGAAAATTTGTTTGAAACAAGTGAAAATGATCTAAAAACAAGTTCATTTTTAGGTGATGAGTCTTATAGAGATTAGTTTTGACTAGAAATGAGACATTTTTACAAGAAATAAGACAAATATTCTTGGAAAGTTTTTGAGTTTTTGCAGTGTATAATAAAGTTAGACCAGTGTGTTGAGCTCTGACGTGCTGTTATTAGAAATAAGACGGGCCCACTCAGAGGTGGTCAATGCAGTTTGACCAATTTATCTACAGTGCAATCACCAAGACTTATTAAGACTCCTCGGGTGTTTTCATATCTTCCTTTGCAGCTAAAATGCACTGATGTATTTTGCTGGTCAAAGGTTATTATGGTCACTGTGCTCTCACAAAACTGCTGGCAAAAAAGATAACATATTACATTTCCTGTTGTCTGAGTGGACATGGTCATCATCTGTTGTTCATGTCCAAACAAAACCATACACAACACTAGATACAGTTTGAATTTGCACCTGGTTTTACCACTTATTTTTATCTGCTTGCTGAATATCTCAACCCAGATCAGCCCGGTGCTAGGTCATGTCAATTTACTGTCATAGAAGAAATAAAAATAAAAACAGGTAAATGATAATGCCAAAAGAAATACATGGTTTCACATAGCCTATAAGTCCCTCCAAAATTCAGCACTTGGAAAGTGTCGTCTCCAAGTTTGACAGAAGCAGGTCACATATAGATGTAATTTTCTTGTACACTGCAAAAACTCAACATCTTTCCAAGAATATTTGTCTTCTTTCTTGTCGAAATGTCTCATTTCTAGTCAAAACTAATCTCTTTCCACTTAAAATAAGACTCATCACCTAAAAATTAACTTGTTTTTAGACAGTTTTCACTTGTTTCAAACAAATTTTCAATTGAAATGAGTTTTTTGTGCTTGTAATAAGGAAGAAAAACTTGCTCCACTGTCAGATTTTTCTACTTATTTAAAGTGGAAAATTTGCTTGAAAAAAGTAAAAAGTGTCTGAAAACAAGCTACTTTTTAAATGTGATGACGAGTCTTATTTTAAGTATAATGAGATTTATTTTGACTAGAAACGACATTTTGACTAGAAATAAGGCAAATATTCTTGGTAAGATATTGAGTTTTTGCAGTGTAATCTGTGGGTCTAATAAAAGCTATGTAGATGTTGGATTGTTTATGATGTGTGACCAGTTAAAAATGGCTCCCACATTTAATTTGGTGACTATGGAATGAAAGAATCTGACCACCAAATCCTCAACTTGAAATGCTTGAATTTTTTATTTTTTTATTTTTTTATTTAAAGGGATAGTTCACCCAAACTTGAAATTCCACTCATTATCTCCTCCCCCTCATGTGGACTAAGGGCTGGGAGAAGTTTCAGAGTCCTCCGTGTCTTCTCTGAGTTACAGGGGGTCTCGGCGTAGCAGTGCATGTCCATATAACGGTTGCAAATGGATACCAACTGTCTTCGTAACAAAAAGACACACCAAAAAACATCCAAATACCTCCATGCTGCTCGTATGTAATGTCCCTCTTGGATTGAAGCCCCGAAATGCGAAATTGTCCCGAAAAATATTAAATCAGTCTATATTTCAAGCTTGTTTGTAGTGGAAGCTCCTCTTCCCGGTTCGTCAAATTTGGACGAACTGGGAAGAGGACGGACCCTGGTTCGTCCAAATATAAACTTGATACCCAAGTTTATTTACCTATTTCAAATGATTGCTCCTAAAGGCCCCAAGTATTTTTTTTTTTTACCCAGTTAGATTTCTGTATCCTCTTTTGTATGGAATGTATGGAATAAGAAATCTGCAGGTAGCGACTGCATAAAGAAGGCATGTTTAGAGAGAATGTAATCTGAGGGTGGTCTTACTGGGCAGTTAGTAATATGGCCAAGATGACATATTGGATTGCCACAATTGCAGAAAAGAAGGTCCCGCCTGGGGAAATATGGAGTTGGAATCCACGCTCTTAGTTTTATCTCATTCATAACTGCTCTTCTCCCATTAAATATGTGAACGCATGAGTGCAAAATTACTGATCACTGATTACATTTCTCCAGTGACAGATGAGCTAAGTTTTATCCCAACTTGTCCCAGGTGTTCCAGTAATATTCCCCTGTTTCCTTGGGCCAAATGTTCTGCATGGTTATGGCTGTTACAGTGCCATTCTGGGACATCTGTTTTTCAATCACTCTTGGCAACATCTGCAGAAAGTTGCCTCCCAATTCTCTAACTGCTGTTTCTGGAGTAGCTATAGCTAATAATGAATTAGACGTTTCCAGCCTTCATAAAAACGCAGTTGCCTATGCATCGCTGCTTGCCTGCCATCTGATACTGATCAGCTGAAAAGGAAGGATTATAGAGGTGATGCTGGGATTAGATAGAAATATTTAAGTACAGTAGGCTATACAATGCTCGAGTCAGAAGATACGTATGACAACATGTGGTCCCTGTTTATCAGCCATGTTATAAGACAATCCTTAGAGGGGAATTACTGTTTTTTACAATCTGGACCTTATTTCTAGCATAAAATACGATCATTTACTCACCCAGACAACTTTGGTGTCATTACAAGTCGTTCTGACAAAATTAGCTCCAGCTGAGAGCCGCGTATATCCGTATAATGTGAGTCTACAGAGCAGCAGAATGCAGCCTCTAAATAAAACCTGCCACACACATAAAGATAATCGGGCTGATTTTGCCCCGATTTTCCCCCTTCCGACCACGGACAGACACCGCCCGATTATCTTAAGGTCTTAAGATTATCTTATAAGATTCTCTTGTAGTGTGTGGTGTGTTAAGAGTCAAAATTCCCCCGACAATCGGCTCGGAAAACGTTCGGCGCCGATAATCGTAAGTATTAAACATGTTCAATATCTACGATTATTAGACACACAGACACACACAGATGGGATCGTTGTAAAGGCTGAAGTGTCCCGCTTTCATTAAAAAAAAAATTACGTCGCTCTCATTGTCCATTCCGGATATAGACTCGAAAGAGTAGCTACAACGACACCCCTGGTATCGCTTTTTCTGACCGGAGGGTCAAGATTCTGAAAGATCTTAATGTGTGTGGTGTGTTGTGTTTGGAATATCGCAGGACACCACACACAATACGATCAAAACTGTTCAATCACAGATGTTTTATCTTCATGTGTGGGGTCTTTCACAGATAAAAAATCGGTTGGGATTTATAAAATCTTTATGTGTGTGGCAGGCATAACACATTATCTGCAGAGAAACTCCTTCATTTCACCAATATTTAGCTCTGATAGGCTAGTGCTATTCCCCTCTGAGTCCGGGGTTAGCTGTTATCAACATCCGGGGTCTGTAGGTTGACCTACTGACCTCTGACCTGGATGATGTCATCTCTGAGCGCCGCCCGGCTCATTCTGATAATAATCATTCTGCTTCGGCATTCGGGTCCATTTTTATCTCAACTAGCCGGAGCTTTAGTGAGTCCAGGTTGAGGAGAGGAAGCCTGTGGAAGCTGAACTTCATCCAGCTGCTCATTTTGTTCTGACAAGTCGGAAACACGCAGAAACCAACCGTAGCATTACACTGCAAAAACTCAAATATTTTACCAAGAATATTTCTCTTATTTCTAGTCAAAACAAATCTCATTCTACTTAAAATAAGAAACATCACATTAAAAAGTAGCTCGTTTTAGACACTTTTCCCTTCTTTCAAGCAGATTTTCACTTGAAATAAGTAGAAGAATCTGATAGTGGAGCAAGTTTTTCTTCCTTATTACAAGCACAAAAAACTTACTTTCACTGGCAGATTTTTCTACTTATTTCGAGTGAATATTTGTTTGAAACAAGTGAAAATGATCTAAAAACAAGTTAGTTTTTAGGTGATGAGTCTTATTTTAAATGGAAATGAGACATTTTGACAAGAAAAAGGACAAATATTCTCAGAAAGATTTAGAGTTTTTGCAGTGTAGCGATAGCAACAAGCTCAGAGATGACATCATCCAGGTCAGAGGTCAGTAGGTCAACCTACAGACCCCGGATGTTGATAACAGCTAACCCCGGACTCAGAGGGGAATAGCACTAGCCTATCAGAACTAAATATTGGTGAAATGAAGGAGTTTCTCTGCAGATAATGTGTTATTTAGAGGCTGCATTCTGCTGCCCTGTAGACTCCATTATACGGATATACGCGCCTCTCGGCTGGAGATAATTTCATCAGAACGACTTGTAATGACACCAAAGTTATCTGGGTGGGTAAATAAATATTTTATGCTAGAAATAAGGTCCAGATTGTGTAAAAACGACAATTCCCCTTTAACTCTACTAACCCTGATTTCTGATTAGTGTTACAGTAACAAGTGGATACCATGGATGTCATCTCATGAATAATCAACATAACAAGAAAAATATAAACCAAATCTTGACCCCCCCACTCCCACTCCCTCACCCAACACTCACACACACTGACCTTTGTTACAAGACAAGTGAAATCACTGTGACCTACACACACACACACACAGAGCAGATGTGTGTCAGTGAAGGGCAGCAGGCCGGTGTTTTAATTTGGAGAGCAGATAACGTGATGTTATCACAGCAGAGAGATGACAGACTGAGAGAGGAGAGGAGAGGATGGAGAGACAGATACACAGCAGATGTTCTGATAATATTCATATTCTCATCACTGGGTTTGATTCACTCACAAAAAAAATACGGAAACATGTTTATTTGAATGAGAGAGAAGAAACTGTATTCTTCATTAATGTAGCTGTATATTCATATTTATTTATCAGGTTTTTTTTTAATATATATTCTAACATACCACTTCTTGTCCTGTCACATCTCCACAATTCATCCCATTTAATGCTGTAATACTTTAAAAAAGAGAGGAGACCTTAGAGAACCAATAACAATGCTTTAATTTATCACATGACTTTCAAGAAGCCACTGAAACCCTTTTTGCAGACTTTTTCAAAGGAAACAGGTTTGCCATTTTGCTCCACTAAAACGGTCTGAAAACATACAGTAACTTCCTGGCCCTTTTTCATCTGGAAAAAAATATATTATCACTAATAGATTAGTAAAGTTTAATTTTTAATAGTTCCATGCAATTTATTTACTTATTAAATAATGGAAACTTGTTAAAATGCACCTGTTGCCCCAAAGCAACAACGTACCATTATAGAAAATTGCAACGTTGCCTTGAGGCGACAGTGGACCATTATGGAATCAATATTGCATTATGAGACTATGGTAGTGTGTGTTTAGGTGTAAATATAATGTTCAAAAACATATAATTCATCATCATTTAGTTTTTTATCCTTAATAAATGTGATTTTGGATGCAGTAAAGTAAACATCAGGCTATTATGATGATGATGAGGAAGATGAGAATGAGAATGTGGATGATGATGAGGCCAGTGAAGGTGAAAGTCTACAGAGACTGGTCGGTGTTTCTAATACAGTAGATGATGAACCGTAATAGTACAATGTCGCCTACAGGCAACAAATCCCAAAAACTTCCAAAAATAAATCATTTAAAAAAATGTCTTTAGATTATGTTTATTTAGTCTATTTAGACATAAAAACACTACAAACATTTTTCCCTACTGGCATCATAATGCAGCGTACCATAGAGGGTTAATTTATACCCAAGTGAAGTGTGTTTTGCAAAGTGGAGGCCTGAGCAGAGGTGTTTGGTGTGTGTGTGTGTGTGTGTGTGTGTGTGTGTGTGTGTGTGTGTGTGTGTGTGTGTGTGTGTGTGTGTGTGTGTGTGTGTGTGTGTGAAGGACAGTGATATCAGGTGATGTTTGAGGGGAGACAGTAGAGACAATGACCTGATGAGAGATGGACAGATAAGTGGATAGATAGATGGAGCGGGACGCAGCGAGAGAGGGATTAGTGGAGCAGAGGTGGTGGTCTGTAGCACCGCGACATGATACACTACAAACACACACACTACAAACACACACACACACACACACACACACACACGCCTTTTACAGCCAGCTGAGGATCACAGGGAAGCAGATTTACAGCCAAGGACGTCGGGGCAGCGCACAGTGAAGGACACACAACACAACACAACACAGCAGGGTGGGTGGTAGCTGCTGCTGGTGGGGCAACAGTTGGTACGACTATGAGCAAACCAGACCACTGCAACGCTTTTCCCTATTCATTTCAACACAAAACACGTTAAAGGGATAGTTCAATATTTTTGGCAAATTGGCCCATTGCCATAATCCCTATAGTCATAGCAGTAGGTTTGTTACCTTTAATTGTCGGTGTAAGCTATTTTTAGAATAGCGGAATAGGCTCATTATGGGATTTCTTGGTTTCTCTCATCAAACTCATCAAATACACAATCCAACAACTCCACAACGCTCTGGTGGACAAGTTGTGAGCTGCACATTCACCACGCTATGAGATAATAACACAACGTTACCACACAGAGTTGTTTTAGAGGTAAATTCATGCAAAACCTGCTGATGCACGTTGCCTTCAGGGACAGTTTTTCATCAACAGTCTCTGTATTTCCCTCTAAAACAACTCTGTGTGGTAACGTTGTGTTATTATCTCATAGCGTGGTGAATGTGCAGCTCACAACTTGTCCACCAGAGCGTTGTGGAGTTGTTGGATTGTGTATTTGATGAGTTTGATGAGGGAAACCAAGAAATCCCATAATGAGCCTCCGTAGCGTAGCTCTGAGCAGCTCACGGCTCTGCTCCGCCGTTCTAAAAACAGCTTGCACCGACAATTAAAGGTAACGAACCTTTACTGCTATGACTATAGGGGTTATGGCAATGGGCTAATTTGCCAAAATAGTGAACTATCCCTTTAAACAAGGTGTTCTTTGGCTACAAGCATTCATTTTGCTTATCCACGCTGTCATTATGCCATGAGAACTGAATAAATGAAATATAATGGTACTGCACTATGTATCAAGACACCAGAAGATGTAGTTTTGTCTACAAAGGTAGGATTCAAGATTCAAAGATTCAAAGATTCAAAGATTTTTATTGTAAATTCTCTAGCTACATTTCCAGGACATAGAAGAATCTAGAAGCTCATTAAAATACACAGCATAAGCTATAAAGAGATACATGTGTAGATATTTATGGCCTCAACATGTTGCAAATAGATAAAAACTGAATAAATAAAATACAAAACATCAGCAAAGTATAATACCAAACACTTCCAATGAGAAGAATATGAAAAACAAACATATTATGCAAACAGAATTCACCTTACAAAATCCATCAAAGGCTACATGCAGTTAAATGAAGGACTAATGAACCACATTTATATTCAGTTTTTAATCTTTTTTTAAATTAATTAAAACATTTTTTTTTAATGAATCGACTAAACTATATTAATGACCTCATTATTAACCATGTATGAAAAGTGGCCGACTATCACACCAACATCATCCCAATCTATATTTGAAAAACAAAAGACACATTTGCCTATGAGGGGGTAAAAGAGGAATCTTAAAGGACAATTGACCCTTTGTTGGCCTTCTGATTGGTCTGCTGTTCCACCAATCAGAGCGCTTCTCCCCATGTCACGTGTTGCGCAACGTTCTAAGGTTGGACAACCCTGGCATGAAACAAGATAGGTAGACAGCAACTTTTGGGCAAAAACTACTTAATAATTTTTCAATATGGTTAAAATGTGCCTGGGGTTCCTGCAATAGCAACTCACGATATCTGGAACGTATTGGAGTCATTTTTATCCCATTCCCCAAACCTAAGACATCAATAAACATAGGCTACTTGGCCCATGTGTACTGTATTTCTGTTAGTTGAGCTTAATAATAGGGTTTGGGGGTGGTCCACTAGGGGGAGCTGTAGGCATAGGTCAGGGGTTAATTGCATAGGTTTGTTTGTTGTTGTTGTGTGCAGTCCTCATGAGAAGTGAGCCTGTTTTTCCCTGGCTGTACTGAAGTGCTATTGAAGCTCATTCATTCTCCAGTCCACTCTCTGGTCATGTTCATAAACAGAGAAGATCTAATACCTTCAAAGTTATCTAGCAAACGTAACATTACCGCTGCTAATGTCTTTTGAACTTTGTGAAGTTTTACGAGGAGAAACGGGAGATCGGCGGAGATTAGCTTGTAGCTAACGTTAGCTAGCGCCGTTAGCTGATAGCTAGTGAGTGACCAAAACAATGATTTTTCCCCATTTTTCGGAAAAGTCGGGTAATGCCCGTTCAATCGCTATTGAGCCACGTCTGTCCTCTATCACGGACACCATTTTTCTGATATGTAAGTTAATTCAAATTTCCCTTACTAGCAATTTAAATCTTCCTAATTTTCAATGGTTTCCAATGGGAGTTAACCCTTCCGTGACCATTGTTTGTCCAACCTAGCAACAGTAACCGTGGGGGGCGGGGCCTTGACAAAGGGTCAATTCCAGGCGAATTCAACTCGGGGGTGTATGTTCCTAACATTTTAGGTCTAAAAGAAGGAATCTGAAGATTTTCAGTTTAATGTCTCCTGTTTTGCGGTAGTTGTGTCTGTCCCCGCGTCGCCACGGCAACAATGAATGGGAGTGGATGGAAGTTCCGCTGCTTAGGCTGTTTCCATCCCTCAAAGCCACAGACAGCGTCAGATGGAGACTCAAACATGCAGCCAGAAGTTTATTTACTTCAACAAGCCGACATGTTTGTAAAACTAGATCTAATTCAAAGTCTCCCAGAGTTGCAGTGCTCGGTGTGTTCAGGTGCAGTGGGAAAAGCTACCGTTTGTGTCATAAACACAGGAATATCAACTCTTTACTTGCTTCAAGTAATAAAAACTTCTCGGTGCATGTTTGAGTCTCCACCTGACGCTGTCTGTGGAAAAAAATGTACACTTGAAGCAAGTCAAGAGTTGATATTCCTGTTTATGACACAAACGGTAGCTTTTCCCACTGCACCTGAACACACCGAGCGTCAACTGGGTCTCGCGAGACTCTGGGAGACTTTGAATTAGATCTAGTTTTACAAACATGTCAGCTTGCTTGAAGTAAATAAACTTCTGGGTGCTTGTTTGAGTCTCCATCTGACGCTGTCTGTGGCTGAGGGCTGGAAACAGCCTAAGCAGCAGAACTTACATCCACTCCCATTCATTGCTGCCGTGGCGACGCGGGGACAGACACAACTACCGCAAAACAGGAGACATTAAACTGAAAATCTTCAGATTGCTTCTTTTAGACCTAAAATGTTAGGAAAATACATAACAGCCCCGAGTTGAATTTGCCCGGAATTGTCCTTTAACTATTTCAAATCTTAATTCCAGTTGAAATGAAACTTCAGTCATTCTCAACTGAATCCAACACCCCCACCGCCGGCCTCACATGTTTGGGTCTTAGTCATTTACCTTTTTGATTAGAGTTTCTCTCAGACACTCAGCAGTACAGGCGTCTTATTGAACAACAGGAAATGAGTGCTGAAGGTCGTGTCAGTGATGGGAAGTATATTCGCTCTAAATAATGCTACTTGTGCTGTTCTTTAGTATATTTCCATTCTATGCTGCTTACATAATACTTCCACATCTACATTTCAGGGATAATATTGTTCTTTCTACCCCACTACATTTATTTGACAGTTGTAATTTAAGGACTATATCACTTCAGTTCACTGACACACTGTGCTGGTTTTCCTTTCGCCCCAGAGAAAGAGCTGACTCTCCTGACTGTCACTGTATTTTGCACTCTGATGCTCCCAGATTCCCTCGTCCTGAAACCTGCTGCTTTGTTCAATGTGTGTTTTTGTTAAATGGCTGAATAAGCTGTGTAAAATAAGTGCAACAAACTGTATCTCAGAAAATACCCCACAGACAACTGTCTTTTCACACTGCAAAAAATCAAAAATCTTACCAAGAATATTTGTCTTATTTTTAGTCAAAATGCCATTTCTAGTCAAAACAAATCTCATTATACTTAAAATAAGACTCATCACATTAAAAAGTAGCTTGTTTTTAGACACTTTTTACTTCTTTCAAGCAGATTTTCACTTAAAATAATCTGATAGTGGAGCAAGTTTTTCTTTCTTATTACAAGCACAAAAAACCTTGCTTTCACTGGCAGATTTTTCTACTTATTTCAAGTGAAAATTTGTTTGAAACAAGTGAAAATGATCTAAAAACAAGTTAATTCTTAGGTGATGAGTCTTATTTTAGGTGGAAAGGGACGGTTTTGACTAGAAATGAGACATTTTGACAAGAAATAAGACAAATATTCTTGGAAAGATTTTGAGTTTTTGCAGTGCAATGACATTAAATGTAAAATCACTGCATGCATAAAAGCCAATCAACTCACCAAGTGTTCATATCGGTGCCTTTACAAACTGTCAGTATTCTACATTTCTGTTGAAGTTGAAGTCTTGTTGAGGTGGTGAAGTATTGAGACTGTGGTGTAGTGAAGATTATCCTACTGAACAAAACCGCTCAGTTTAATAGATTCTTATTTGTCATACGCTTTATTTGCTGCAATGATCCAAAAGACAATGGGAAGGGATCAGAACCTGTTCACCATATGAGTCCGATTTTAATCAGCTCTCACTGCAAACTTCTAGTTTCTCGCATTAGCCACCTGCACCACATAGAACAGATTGTCAGGTGAATGGATGTTTCATACCTAGAAAGACAAGTGAATAGAGTTGATTTGAGTATAAATGAATAAGCTGATTTATCTTCATTTGTTAATTTGGTGATTTAATCCTCAGTAAGAATGAGTGAGCCAGGAGAGTGATTTTAATTTCTCTTTGAAAACTAATAGGACAGACTTTTGGTGAGCAGTAAAACTGCAGGAACCATAGACATAAGCCGCGTTTCCACTACATGGTACCGACTCGACTCGACTCGACTCGACTCGACTCAACCTTTTTGCGTTTCCATTACGTAAAAGTACCTGGAACCTGGTACCTGGTATTTTTTTAGTACCTGCTTGGCAGCGGCTCCAGAACGGGTGAAGCAGTACTAAAAGAGGTTTTACCTGAAAAAAAATACACAGTTCCATTGTTCGCTATAATATAATATTTTCCAGCCCTTCAAAGTGCAGGAAAAACACAGTTTTTATTTGGACCTAACCAACTCACGTATCCCTCCGCCCAGGGTTAGCGCCCGCCGATCAGCAGTTGGTTAGGTCCAAATAAAAACTGTGTTTTTCCTGCACTTTGAAGGGCTGGAAAAAATTATATTATAGTGAACAATGGAACTGTGTATTTTTTTTTTCAGGTAAAACCTCTTTTAGGCCGTGAAAATAGGCCGTTTCTTTGGGTCTGTTCACAACACTGTATGTTGTAAATCTCTGGGCAGGGCTATTATGGGCTGGCGTTGCTAACGGGAGGAGTGCAGAGAGTCTTCTACTGCAATTAAAGTACTTAGGGGCTATTTGTAGATCATACAACCCCACTTTTTTTTTTAAAAATGCTACTATCCCTTTAACTCAGGTACTGCTATGGGTGTTCATGGGCCTCACAATATGAAGGGCCCCCCTTAGAATGTTTTAATGAAGCAGCTACCACAGTAAGTTTCACATCAGCTAACCTCAACATTTTGCAGATTTTGATGATAAGTTTTTCTTTTGTCACTTTCTTCTCGATGAAAAAAGTATTTGGGGGCCAGTTTGCAGTCTGGCCTCTGGTGGTAATGAACTCTGAATGATGGCTATAATCTCACGGTCAACCTTTTGGTTCTTCTTCCAGATGACTCAGCTGGAGGTTTAGTTTGTTTAGAACGTATCTTCTTTGTTGGAGCTGTGTGTCAGTGCACAGTGATGATGACATTAGAACTGATCATAGTAGTTTACGTTTCTTTTAATGACCACAGGAATTATTCAACGAGCTGTTTGCCCCCTAATTAATGTTGTAATTAGCCTTCTTTCCTCTTACTGCCACACGCACGTGTAACACAAGTCAAGTGCTGACTTGGTGATAACCTGTGTGCTCCTTGTTCGATGGCCATGGCCTGCATCAGCACACACACACACACACACACACACACACACACACATCATGCGTCTCAGCTGTGTGTATCTCGCCTCTGAGTTTGCTTTGTTGTCTTCCGTCAGTTCAACTGTGTGAATAATGTACAGGTGCATCTCAATAAATTAGAATATTATCATGGAAAAGTTCATTTATTTCAATAGTTCAATTCAAAAAGTGAAACTAACACCTGATATAGATCCATGACACACAGACTGAAATATCCCATGTCTTTATTTAGTTTAATTGTGATGATTATGGCTTACATCTAATTAAAAACCCAAAATGTAGCATCTCAAAAAAAATAGAATATTACATCAGACCAATTAAAAAAATGATTGTTAATACAGAATTGACCTATGGCTAAGCCACGCCCCCAAACGCGATGAGCCAATCACAGTGAGCATAGCTAGTCCATACACTGGGACATTCTCTGCTTCCACGTCCATTGAAATGCATTGCAGTTAGTCAGTTTTCATTCGTTTTTCTATGTTTTTTCTTGACATTTTAAGTTTAAAATGGTCAAACGGTGTTCATGGGGCACATGCAACTCCCACACTAGGTATCCTGAGAGGCTGGGGGCCACGGGGGGGATTTTTTTAACCCTTTCCCAAGCCACATCTCAACCGAGAGAAGTGTCTGCTCTGGATAAAGTTATGCAGTAGACCACAACACCAACTAAACCTGGATAAACTTAACAAGGATGTCTACATCTGTTCTAAGTTAAGTAAACAACGTATTTGAGGCAACATATTGTCAGAGATGTTTAGATGTTAGCCAGCATCACAACTAAGCATAAAGCCCGCTAGCTTAATGCTAACGTATAATGTAAAACTCCATAGACAGGCTAACAGGAATTAGCCCGTCGCTATCGGCGTATCGCAGCAACCGACAGCCATAGCACACTGCAAAAACTCAAAATCTTTCCAAGAATATTTGCCTTCTTTCTTGTCAAAATGTCTTAATTTTAGTCAAAACTAATCTCTTTCCACTTAAAATAAGACTCATCACCTAAAAATTTACTTGTTTTTAGACAGTTTTCACTTGTTTCAAACTAATTTTCAATTGAAATAAGTAGAAAAATCTGCCAGTGAAAGCAAGTTTTTTATGCTTGTAATAAGAAAGAAAAACTTGATCCACTGTCAGATTTTTCTACTTATTTAAAGTGGAAAATTTGCTTGAAAAAAGTAAAAAGTGTCTAAAAACAAGCTACTTTTTAAATGCGATGAGTCTTATTTTAAGTATAATGAGATTTATTTTGACTAGAAACGACATTTTGACTAGAAATAAGGCAAATACTCTTGGTAAGATATTGAATTTTTGCAGTGCAGTAAAGTTAAGTGAAGTTTTGGTGACTTCAAGATGATATTTAATCTTTCTGTCTCCAAAAACCATCAACTGCCTCCTGTGAAATGTCTGCTACTGTGACAGCTGTTGCCATAGCAACTGTCACCGAATGTTGACTGTTTGTCCGAGTGAGTGGAGGGGGCGGGGCTTAGCCAGAGGTCCATTGTTGGTCTTCTGGAAAGTATGTCCACTTATATGCCCTCAATACTTGGTTGGGGCTCCTTTTGCTTGAATTACTGCGTCATGTCGGTGTAGCCTGAGGCGCTGCTGAGGGGTTAAGTAAAAAATGATAATACATACGTAGTCTAAGAAAAAAAACTGGAAAAGTTAGGGGGAGGGGCCCACTTTAGTATTCTTTAAGGGGGCCCAGAATTCCTAGCAACGGCCCTGTCTCTTCCACACAGCTTCAAGAATGTGAGCAAAAGCCCTGAGTCGTCTTTAGCCACTGTAACTTGGTTTTAACTTAGTTTCCACCACATCTGTCTGCAGCTCACAGCTCCCTCCTTCTCCTCTGTCCCCTTGCTCTCCTTAACTTTCATTTTTGTCTGTGAATGGCAACACACAAACAAACACAGAAAAAAAAAACAAAGTAGCTACACCACAAAAAGCAAGCAAGTGACTTCAGCTTAAAGGTGGAACACGCGCACAACAAAAAGCGCTGTCCGTGGTACTGAAACAGCTCCTGTTCAGTCAGTCTCATTCCAACAGAATGTAGCTACAGGATCATTTGCATCTTAGTTTGGACACAGACTCACATCACAGAATCATAAATACACATATACAGTGAATAGAAAAATAGAAAAGTTAGGGGGAGGGGCCCACTTTAGTATTCTTTAAGGGGGCCCAGAATTCCTAGCAACGGCCCTGCACAAGAGGAATCAGCTTTGTGCAGCTGTGAGAAAGCCTGGTTGGCAGCAGACTGGCTACACTTCCACCACTTGCAAAATCACTCCCAGTAAATAAGCAATAGGTGATTTCTCTGATCTCAACACAATGTTTCAATGACCCAAAGAGATTTGGTAAACCATAAAGTCTCTCTCTGGCATCTCTGGTTCTTTAGAGCTTGTTACCTCCAACCCTGTGTAGTGTCTTACAAATCTGAGATGCTTAACTGTCTGAACAGACATTTTGTTGCCTCCAGCTCTTTACTCCGTTTCTGATGTTTAACCACCCACCGTTTGCCCGTAGCCTATCAGTTGTGCCTCCAGTAGCCACACCTGCTCATTCCTTCCTCCTTCAGTCAAGTTTTTTAAGCTTTAAAGAGCTTAGATCCTAAAACATCTGCAGACCCAGAGAGCTTCTCTCCTTACACCTGGCTGCAGATAAAATGATTTAATTAAAACAGTGTGTGCCACTAATGCTTTTACGTTTATACCAATGACACTGTTGAATATGAATGTGTCTGTCTGTAATAAGTTGTTAAAGTGTTCTTAGTCTCTCTGATCCCTATCTGAATAAATAAAGGTTGAATAAAAAATAAAAATGAAAATGCCACTGTACGTCACACAACATCACTGTAAGTCACCATCAGGGTTGGGAGTGTCACTATATAAATGTAAACAAGTACAGTTATTGCTTTAAAAAAATAAAATAATAAAAAGTAATACAAACTACAAACTTTATTCAGTGTTTTATTCTGTGTTTGACTGTGCCAAGGGCTGTTGCAACCCAAATTGCCCATTGGGGACAATAAAGATTTTCAATTCAATTACGTATCAGCATTTAAAGAATGCACTGATTTAGTTACTTTTTGATCACCTCAGTAACAAATATGTAAACAGAGTTCATCTGCCCAACATTTTTCAGATGCATACAGAAATTAAATACTATTTTTGAACACATTCACTAGTGTCAAAGCAAAGCAAAGACTATACAGCCTACCCTCTTAGCCCTCTATGGTACCATGTTGCCCTCAGGCAACATACCACTTTCTGGCCTGTCACATCTCCACAATTCATCCCATTTAATGCTGTAATACTTTAAAAAAGAGAGGAGACCTTAGAGAACCAATAACAATGCTTTAATTTATCACATGACTTTCAAGAAGCCACTGAAACCCTTTTCGCAGACTTTTTCAAAGGAAACAGGTTTGCCATTTTGCTCCACTAAAACGGTCTGAAAACATACAGTAACTTCCTGGCCCTTTTTCATCTGGAAAAAAATATATTTACACTAATAGATTAGTAAAGTTTAATTTTTAATAGTTAAATGCAATTTATTTACTTATTAAATAATGGAAACTTGTTAAAATGCACCTGTTGCCCGAAAGCAACAACGTACCATTATAGAAAATTGTAGTGTTGCCTTGAGGCGACAGTGGACCATTATGGAATCAATATTGCATTATGAGACTATGGTAGTGTGTGTTTAGGTGTAAATATAATGTTCAAAAACATATAATTCATCATAATTTAGTTTTTTATCCTTAATAAATGTGATTTTGGATGCAGTAAAGTAAACATCAGGCTATTATGATGATGATGAGGAAGATGAGAATGAGAATGTGGATGAGGATGAGGCCAGTGAAGGTGAAAGTCTACAGAGACTGGTGTTTCTAATACAGTAGATGATGAACCGTAATAGTACAATGTTGCCTACAAGCAAAACATCCCAAAAACTTCCAAGAATAAATCATTTTTAAAAATGTCTTTAGATTATGTTTATTTAGTCTATTTTGAGACATAAAAACACTCCAAACATTTTTTCCCCCACTGGCATCATAATGCAGCGTACCATAGGGGGTTAAAGCAGACATACTGTCAGATGTGCTCCTTTATCAAAGCAAAGACAAAAGGCTTTTTCAAAGTAAGCATTAGATGTGTTCTTTTAACAATGCAAATAAAACATGTTCCTTTTACACAGCCCTGGTTTATCTTGTCAAAGGAGCATGTGTGTGTTGGAATACAGAGGAGCAAAGAGAAGCGTGGCTCACTTGGACATGAGCTCCCTTAAAAGCCTCACAACGAACATTCAGAAGTCCCCTGGTTATATTTAATTTTCCATACATTAAAGTTACCACAAAAAAAAAGAAAAGAAATAATAATATATACTGTATGTATTACTTGGTCATTCCATTCAATTTTCCAAACATCTGTTTCCACTAATTGACACAATTTGATTAATTAACTGGCTGAGCTATATTTTTCTATTCACTGTCAGGGCCGTTGTACAGAGAATGTGAAGCTGACGTCACGCCGCTTTGCGTTGGGGAACGACGGCGCCATATTTGGAGGAACGCAAACGTAAACAGAGAGTGGGGACTGGATTCAAGACCCAGATTTCCTCCCTCCACTGACTTATCCAGACATCGTGAACTATCTCGTTTTTGGTATTAGTGCATATACTATTGTGGCATTTTTTTAGGCAGCAGTACTGTCCCACCATGATTACTGTTAAGCGACTTTGGGGAACTTTTTTTAGGGAGACGAGCAAGTGTTTACATCCGCGATCCTCCAAAGATGGCGTCCAACGTCCCACGGCGTGACGTAACTTCACATTCTCTATAGGGGAGAAAGGTGATGATAACTCTAGGGGCCCAGCGCCCAGTGGGGCCCATAAAAAACCCCAGTAGTCTAATCTTTGTATGACTGATTTATTCTGCGTAAGACCCTGACTAATACTCATAGTACACTGTAAAAACTCAACATCTTTCCAAGAATATTTGTCTTATTTCTTGTCAAAATGTCTCATTTCTAGTCAAAACTAATCTCTTTCCACTTAAAATAAGACTCATCACCTAAAAAATTAGGTGATGATTAGTTTTTAGATCATTTTCACTCGTGTCAAACAAATTTTCACTTGAAATAAGTAGAAAAATCTGCCAGTGAAAGTTTTTTGTGCTTCTAATAAGGAAGAAAAACTTGTTCCACTATCAGATTTTTTCTACTTATTTCAAGTGAAAATCTGCTTGAAAGAAGTAAAAAGTGTCTAAAAACAAGCTACTTTTAATATGATGAGTCTTATTTTAAGTATAATGAGATTTGTTTTGACTAGAAATGACATTTTGACCAGAAATAAGACAAATATTCTTGCTAAGATACTTGAGTTTTTGCAGTGTAATGCTGCATTAGCATCAAAACAAAGTAGGTTAAATAATAAATGATAATACATACGTAGTCTAAGAAAAAAAAACTGGAAAAGTTAGGGGGAGGGGCCCACTTTAGTATTCTTTAAGGGGGCCCAGAATTCCTAGCAACGGCCCTGTTCACTGTATATGTGTATTAATGATTCTGTGATGTGAGTCTGTGTCCAAACTAAGATGCAAATGATCCTGTAGCTACATTCTGTTGGAATGAGACTGACTAAACAGGAGCTGTTTCAGTACCACGGACAGCGCTTTTTGTTGTGCGCGTGTTCCACCTTTAAGCTGAAGTCACTTTCTTGCTTTTTGTGGTGTAGCTACTTTGTTTTTTTTTTCTGTGTTTGTTTGTGTGTTGCCATTCACAGACAAAAATGAAAGTTAAGGAGAGCAAGGGGACGGTGACAAAGAGGGACAGAGGAGAAGGAGGGAGCTGTGAGCTGCAGACAGATGTGGTGGAAACTAAGTTAAAACCAAGTTACAGTGGCTAAAGACGACTCAGGGCTTTTGCTCACATTCTTGAAGCTGTGTGGAAGAGGCAGGGCCGTTGCTAGGAATTCTGGGCCCCCTTAAAGAATACTAAAGTGGGCCCCTCCCCCTAACTTTTCCAGTTTTTTTTCTTAGACTACGTATGTATTATCATTTTTTACTTAGCCTACTTTGTTTTGATGCTAATGCAGCATTACACTGCAAAAACTCAAGTGTCTTACCAAGAATATTTGTCTTATTTCTAGTCAAAATGTCATTTCTAGTCAAAACAAATCTCATTCTACTTAAAATAAGACACATCATATTAAAAGTAGCTTGTTTTTAGACACTTTTTACTTCTTTCAAGCAGATTTTCACTTGGAATAAGTAGAAAAAATCTGATAGTGGAACAAGTTTTTCTTCCTTATTACAAGCACAAAAAACTTACTTTCACTGGCAGATTTTTCTATTTATTTCAAGTGAAAATTAGTTTGAAACAAGTGAAAAATGATCTAAAAACAAGTTAATTTTTAGGTAATGAGTCTTATTTTAAGTGGAAAATAAGATAAGAATAAATCAGTCATACAAAGATTAGACTACTGGGGTTTTTTATGGGCCCCACTGGGCGCTGGGCCCCTAGAGTTATCATCACCTTTCTCCCCTATACAACGGCCCTGGGAAGAGAAGCAGAAGGATGTAAACTGTGTTCCTCTGCTTTTCTTTGTTGTTGTTTGAGCTGTTAAACGTATGAGATTATGATGCCTTCATGAAATGTTGCTTCCTGCTGTAGTGATGGTTTTTGCAGTTACCCTGTTATTGGCCGTGCTGCTGCACACTTAGCCTACATGTATAGTGGACTAAATGTGTCCATGTGACTTGGAAGTCATGGTGCACCAGAAAACTGAGCTCTGAAAGCTGTGCAGTACGTCACACAACATCACTGCGTACTAATTCCAAAAACCGTTTAAGATCATCTATTCTATATTTGAACATGCAAGGTGTCCACCTCTTCAATTATTTTTGAAAAAGAATCAAAACTAAATTTCAGGCATGAGATTCTAAATGAATTACCTGTGGCCAATTTTAAGACCAAAAAAAGAAAAATTGACTTAAACTGCCTTGTAGTTAAATCCTAAGTATAGGACAGCCAACACTAAAGCTTTGGGCCAAACCTTGTGTTATAACAGGAGGGGATCGCTTCATGTTGTCATCAGACATTCTGCTGTGAGACAGGCTAAGGACATTCCCTCCATAACTGACAAGACATTATCATCAGTATATCATATATTTAAAAAGTCCATACATATTTGAATATATAGTGTCCAGTATATATATTTGAATGGATGATGTCTGTTGAACTGGACTGCTGAGCTGTCCTGTGCTGCCATCTTGTGGACAAAGAGGGAACATGAGCTGTATTTTTTTTAAAGAGGACACGATCATAGCATAACAGGCGGTCAATGGTATCATGTGTGTCAGTGGTGAGGTGGTGGATGGATATCATAATGATTATTCACACATCCATCATTTACAAGTTTTTTGAAATTCTTTGTTAACATGAGCAAATTTGCATAAATCTGCATAAACTCCACCGTTTTGACGGCACATGTATATATAAAGGTGCTGTGGTGGTACCGGCATGAAAACTGGAATGAGTTGACTCCATCGGTCAACCGACAAGTTGACCACTTTAAATTTCAAGATGACTGCAATTTTTCAAGACAGCCACATCCTTAGTAGAGCAGGTGTGACATGCTCCGTCTCTATTAATGCTCATGGGCCTAAATTGGTTCCATTCCTTAAAGGGATAGTTCAACATTTTGGCAAATTGGCCCATTGCCATAATCGCTATAGTCATAGCAGTAGGTTCATTACCTTTAATTGTAGGTGTAAGCTATTTTCAGTACGGCGGAGTGCAGCAGCTGGCTGCTCAGAGCTACGCTATGGAGGCTAAAGGAATTTCTTGGTTTCCCTCATTAAACTCATCAAATACAACATCCCAAAACTCCACAGCGCTTTTGTAGACAAGTTGTGAGCTGCACAACCACCACGCTATGAGATAATGACGGAACGATACGAAACGGAGCCGTTTTCGAGGTAAATTCATACAAAACCGCTGATGCGCGTTGCGTTCAGGGACAGTTTTTCAGCAAGCAGTCTCCGTATTTACCCTGTATTTACCTCGAAAACGGCTCCGTTTCGTATCGTTCCGTCATTATCTCATAGCGTGGTGGTTGTGCAGGTCACAAACGTATGATCTTTGTAAGCTTTACAAAAATATTTATTTAAGTTTATGTTTTTTCTATCTTGCTGTCATCCCCTGGCGTATTTATGATGGTTTGGTTGTGTATTAATGTTGTATACACTTATTTAATCTAACTGTATTCAATCCTGTGTATACTCTTGTTGTCAATAAAGTTGTATAAAAATAAAAACATGTATAGACAACTTGTCTACAAAAGCGCTGTGGAGTTTTGGGATGTTGAATTTGATGAGTTTAATGAGGGAAACCAAGAAATTCCATTAGCCTCCATAGCGTAGCTCTGAGCAGCCAGCTGCTGCGCTCCGCCGTACTGAAAATAGCTTACACCTACAATTAAAGGTAATGAACCTACTGCTATGACTATAGCGATTATGGCAATGGGCCAATTTGCCAAAATGTTGAACTATCCCTTTAAGTTTTTTAACTGTAATATGTTAAAAAGACTGAACAAGACATTTTCACCTGCTAGACAGACACCGACAGACATTCTGTGTTCAGGAGTCATGGCTGAAAGCAAATTTGGATGTTGTGGTGTGGCTACCTGAGCGTGAGACTCATAGAGAGGAGGAGGAGAAGATATCCCTCACAACGAGGGATAGAAGTGAACAAGAAGTGGAAGTGAGGGTGTGGACAGAGAGAAAAGAACTGGTGATATAAGACCAGAGCACAGCAAACATGAGGAGATAGAGGAGCACAACAGCAGTAGTGTTGTTTAGTGTGGTGATTTTAATGGACACATCACACTATGGGAATAATAGACATCAATTCTCAGGTAGCAGAAGAATTCTTAGAAGAGAAGAATGTATCATATCTGAATGATGGTAGAAACAAACACCAGAATTGATGAAAAGGGAAATAATCTGTGCTTGATGTATCAAAACATCAATATGCATCAGTATGTGACTGGACAATGTAGGCTATAAACAAGAGGCCATAGGAAGTGATCGTTATGCAGTTTGGTGAAGGATTAAAGGGATAGTATCATTTTTTTAAAGGTGGGGTTGTATGATCTACAAATAGCCCCTAAGTACTTTAATTGCAGTAGAAGACTCTCTGCACTCCTCCCGTTAGCAACGCCAGCCCATAATAGCCCTGCCCATAGATTTACAACATACAGTCTTGTGAACAGACCCAAAGAAACGGCCTATTTTCACGGCCTAAAAGAGGTTTTACATTAATATATGGGCTGGCGTTGCTAACGGGAGGAGTGCAGAGAGTCTTCTACTGCAATTAAAGTACTTAGGGGCTATTTGTAGATCATACAACCCCACTTTAAAAAATGATACTATCCCTTTAACCACTACACTGACAGGAGACTAGGCCTACAGCAGAGGTGGGAAGTGGATCCTAGAGGGATTGAAACAGAACTTTTATATTTTAATCTTGCATGTGTTGATATTTTAGTCCAGGCAATCCAGCTCATTTTGAACCCAAAAATAGAACTAATAGTCACAGAATGTTTTTCACCATACATCATTTCTGTGAGGTGTCTAGAACAACATACTAAAAGTCCTAAGAAATCCTAGTTGGGGAAATATGTTTAATTTGCATCATTATTTACATCATTAAAGTCTATGGTGCTGACAACAATACACCCCAATGGGGCTATTTTTTCCCTTTACTCCTATCACAATGAAACTTTACACAATGAAAGTATCCATGAAATGTAACATTTTTTGTATTACAACTTTCTTTGAAAATGAATTTGAATATGCAAATGAGCCTTACACTAATCAAATATGCCCAAAATACACCCGAATAGACTTTTTTTTCCCCTTTACTCCTACCACAATGAAACTTTAGGCTACACAATGAAAGTAGGCATGAAAGGTAACATTTTTTGTATTACAAGTTTCTTGGAAAATGAAATTTAATTTGCCAATGAGCAAAACACTAATGGAATACTGTATGGCCAAAATACACCAGAAAAGGCTTGTTTTCTTCCTTTACTCCTAGGCCTATGTGTGCACAGTAGGTTTGACTATATTGTTGAGATGTGACTTAAAGGTTGTCCGATGTCCTGTGAAAAAGTCCATAAATGTATTGCAGAGGCCAGGGCAGTAGGCTACTACTAGGCTACATGTGAGGCAAGAGCATAGACTGTAGGGGCAAGAGGGGGCAGTAACATATTGTTGATTGTGGTGAAACCGGATTTGAAATGAAATGAAAGGCGGCAGCCAGCAACCTGTAGGTGGCAGCACTGCTGCACTTTGGATGAACAACAACTTACCCATATCTTTAAACATTACTGAAACAGCAATGAGGAAAGCTTGTTTCACGGGTAATAATAAAAATAAAAACAAATTTATCCGTCAACTATTTCAACAAGATGGGTGACTTTTTAACATCCGTCTGGGGACTACAGATGAAAAATAGCCTCTTGGCTAATTCTGGCGCATTTACAGTGATGTTCTTAATGTGCACTGTCCCTGTTTTCAAATAAACTTATAAATATTGTAAGTTCACCCTCTGCTTTATCCTACTGGTCTACATTTGTTGGAAATATTAATTGGGAAAAACTCTGGCTACTACCCATAGACTGTAAACTACTACCTAATAAGTTTTTTTTAACCAACAAGGTCAAAGAGATTTCATTTAAAATGCTTCATAGATTTGACCCAACTATACAAAGGCTTAAGAAGGACATTGATGTTCATTTATTTTGGTCTTGCCCACACACCAGACAACTCAGTGATCATATTCACCCCCAGTTTAATTTATACTGGAAAAATATTTTGTTTGGCTACACTGAATATGATAAAAAAAATAAAAATAAAATAAAAAATTCTTAGTTTTATATGATTAATTTGTTAATTATTTTATCCAAATTTTACATACATGAGTCAAAATTTTCTGGTAAGAAGCCAAACTTCTTGGAACTGTCTGCATATGTTGGTCAATAGGCTATATCTCCTCCCTCTGTGAGTGTGAGAATAAAAAAGCTGTTAAAACGTATGATCTTTGTAAGCTTTACAAAATATTATTTAAATGTATGTTTTTTTTGTTTTTGTTTTACTTTTTTCTATCTTGCTGTCAACCCCTGGCGTATTTATGATGGTTTGGTTGTGTATTACACTTATCTCATCTTTACTCCTAAAAACATGGCGATATTTGAATTTTTCGGGCTGGTGACAGTATTTTCTCATTTACAGAGTGATAAAAAGAGATATCCAAAATCCCCTCTGTAAAAACTTCTGACTCTAATGTGTCAACAAAATAAAACAAGAATTTTGAAAGTAGCTTTTATCCATTGTTCAGATTTCGGTTCTGGAAATGTATGCAAATTTGTGCATATTTAATTAGGTATAGCCTCATTTACATATTTAAACATACAATTTGACAAAACTTGTAATACAAAAAATATGTGTCTTAATGTAAGTGATAAACTTGGGAAGTTTCATGGTGATATCTGTTAGTTAAAAATTTTACCCTATTCACCTGTGGTGTCTCCCCAGGCTTCCTATCCATCTTGGACGCCATCTTGAAAATAACACCTTTCTAGTGGTCAAACTTTGGTAAACTTTTAGTATGTTATTAAAGCAGAAGTAAGTGATATATTTGTGTTAATATAAGTCTTAAATAGTTGTATCTTCCGACAGCAATCACTTCTATAGAGTGTTTGGTCTGAAACACGGGTCTGTCAGTCACTCTGCTCTGCTCTGAGCCCAGGAGAAAACATTTATCGTATCCTACAGTTTTTATCCAATGAGGAGAGAGAACGGCATGCAGGGCTGTGTGTGCAGCCAAGGAACGCCGTGAATGTGGCGACGTAGGGACGAGGACTGTTATGGTGCGTTCAAGGAAACTCGTATTTTTCCGACCGTGAAGTCGTACCAGTTCGATCTGGTACGAGTTCACGGGTCAGAAGTTACGAGTGGCCGTTATAGTGACTTTCACCGGTAAAACAGGTCGGAAAAACACGAGTGGGTTGCCTGAAACCATAGACTGTAAAAAGAATGGACGTAGCGTCCGTGACGTCACCCATTGGTTTGGGGGAGTCTGTTTTGTGCCGCTACTACGGGGGTTTGAGCCGCGCCATGTTGGATTCTACTTGCCATATTTGGAGCGGTGCGGCCGTTGGCCGGCCGAGAGCCCGCCCACTGGCCTCGTAGCAGTGGTCGCCGGACCTGTCACTCAACGGTTCTGCGCCCTAATTGGCCAGAACTTTAAACCTAATAACAGTAAAACGGTAGAGTTTAAAAAAAATTCACCCCCCTCAGAGTGTGTGCGGGGGTAGAAACTATCGATTGAGACCAAAAAAATGAAATGTACCAGGCTGTAAATGTGTTTTTTAAAGCTGTAAAATCGGCTATTTTAACATGGGGCTCAATTGGAGTTGCTCCCTTCTGGAGCCAGCCCCCAGAGGAAGCCGAGGGGATTGCAGCTTTTTGAACGCGGAAGTGAGCTTCACTTCTCAGACCGACAACTGCCCCCTTGCCTGAAACGCTACAAAGTCGTAAGTTGTGACTTGAAGCTGTAATTTACGATTTCAAAAGCCTGCCTGGAACGCAGCATTAGCGAAAACGACCGGACCACTTACTTCTGCTTTAAGGACATCTAATACAAAAAAAACCAGCTGAGAAACCTTTTGTTAGAATTTTTTTTTCATATTAGTCTACTTGCCAGCCCATAGGGCCCCATTGTGAACCCGGAAATGTTGAGTACCCCAAAGTTTTATGTTAGAAATATATAGTATGGGTCCCCAGTATTCAGAAACTGCCGGATGCTAACTTATATATATTGGGCAATTAGCATAACTGACATAATTAGCATAAATTAGCATAATTGCCTATATGGGCAATATTTCAACAAAATTGACCTGGCTGATCTGGGCAATATAGGAGTGGTTTTAGGGGTTATTGATGATGCTGAATCCATTTCTGACATTTTCAAAATTCAAAATGGCTGTCTAAACCGGAAGTGACCAGATTTTAACCGCCAGTGGGCCGATTTTGATGGATTTCAAAATCTGGTCATCGGTTTAGACAGCCATTTTGAATTTTGAAAATGTCAGAAATGGATTCAGCATCATCAATAACCCCTAAAACCACTCCAATATTGCCCAGATCAGCCAAGTCAATTTTGTTGAAATATTGCCCATATAGGCAATTATGCTAATTTATGCTAATTATGTCTGTTATGCTAATTGCCCAATATATATAAGTTAGCATCCGGCAGTTTCTGAATACTGGGGACCCATACTATCTATTTCTAACATAAAACTTTGGGGTACTCAACATTTCCGGGTACTCATTGTTGGCAAGTAGACTATATATGCACCCGCCTAATCTAACTGTATTCAATCCTGTGTATACTCTTGTTGTCAATAAAGTTGTTAAAAAAAACTTTGGGTGCCGCCGTTAAACACCACAGAAGAAGAAGAAACCATAGCAACGGCCCAACAAAAATGGCGGCTCCTGCTGCTGCAGCGCTGTGCTTTCTACTTAATATCTTCTGTGTATTCTTCTTGTCGCTGGAAGTTTTAACGGCAGCAGATGAAAACACAACGAGCCAGACATTTGACGTCAACACGACTGCGTTTGGTGAAGGTAACGAGACGTTTTACGTTACTACGGAGAGTTCAACAACAGAGTTTGAGGCTACAGACACAGGACCGACAGAGCAGCCCAGTCAACCGACACCCACCGACAGCAGCACGGAGCAGCCCAGCCCCAGTCCACCGACAGCTGCCCCGGTGCCGCTGCCCGCCTCAGGCTCCCTGCTCACTCCTCTGACTAAAGGTAAAAAACAACCGACCACAGAGTCAAGTTAACCCAACACCGCTAAATAAGCTGTTGGTGAGCTAACTTAATGTGCTACAGTAGCTTTCAACCAATTCCAACAGCCTGGTTAGTAACAGAACACGTCAGTAACATCTCTTCCAAATAACGTTACAACAACGATAGGCAAAAGCAAGCATGGATCACCAAAGGGGAATGGAAATGCCTGCACATAGAAAAACACGCTGTATGCAACTCATAAAACATCTAATTTTATAGGCAGAAATTAAATAACAGCCTCCCAACCCAGCTGAGGGCTATTCAGAGCCTATAGACTCTTTTAAAACAGGCCTGAAAACGTTTTTATTCAGAAAGGCCTATGAATGTTAATTATGAACTGATTTTAACCCTGTCTTATTGTTTTACTGAATATGTTTTTATTTCCTTTATCTTGCTTTTAACATTTAAAAAAAAAAACTTTGTAGCACTTTGAGATCTTGTTGATGAAAAGTGCATTAGAAATTAAATTTATTATATTATTATTATTATTATTATTATTAAATACAAAAAATGCTAGAATAAATTAACTAATATTATGAGGATATGTAAGAAGGAATAATGTCTCTGATCCAAGTGACTAAAATGATTCAAATGTAATGTTAAAGGGATACGGCAAAACATTTTTTTCATGTCTTGCCTCACTCCTGAGTCCATGACCAGCAGATAGACACCATCCTTTCGACTGTGCGTGCAGTAACAAGGGAGATAGAGCCGTATCGCCGTAATTAGCTTAGCTCAAACACTGGAAGTGTATGGGTAGTGTTAGCCTGCCTCCTACCCGAGCCGAAATCAGCAGTCAGAAGCTGATTTCATTTTAAACTCTGTAAATATATCACTTTATCAACATTTCAAACATGTTTAGGTGAGAAAGTAGCCGTTTAGATCAGCAGTGTCTCGTTAATTTGTCTAAATACCAGCTGTTTACAATTTTGTTTGGACGAATTTGGCGCTACTCAAGCTAGCCGTTGTGACCAACGCACTTCCGGTTACTTTCACAAAATAAAACACCCATTGCCCTTTACATACAGAAAACCATGACGATAGAATTTGTGCTTTTACTTTGAAATAGGAAGCTAACCTACCCTCGATGTAGCTAGCTTGAACCAAAATAAACCGTCTTTGCTTGAACTAGGGATGGGAACGACACAGGATTTGGATTGTCGATTGTCGAGGCCCATGTGTCGACTTTTTGTCGAATTGTCGGCCCTTTTTTTTTTTTTTTTTTAACAGCAACAGCAGCAGCAGATATAGAGTGCCGAAGCGGAAGCAGCCCCATGGGTCCTCAAATTGAAAAAAGTCTCCATACGAATGAATGGGAGTCCAAGATTTATTTCGTGATCCGTTTGAATTGTGCCATGAGAAAAAATCTGTCCTCTACCTGTTTAAAACATCACGTTTCATCCCGAGAAATCAGCCGTTTGTTGTAAAACTACTGTAAAATAAAACTCCGAAGAGTCCGTAACCAGAAAGACTACAGGTGGTGTAGATGATGTCACCATGGCGACCACATGCCGCCCTTTCCCGTGTCAGTTGGTGACGTATTTTTTGTGGGACACAGATCTGTAGTCCGCAGAGCGTCGTCACACTAAATACATTCTTCTGTTGCCGTTTTACGATAAACTGCTGATTTCTCTTCATGAAACGTGATGTTTTAAACAGGTAGAGGTCATATTTTTTTCTCATGGCACAATTCAATCGGATCACGAAATAAAACTTGGACTCCCGTTCATTCGTATGGAGACTTTTTTCGATTTGAGGACCCAGGGGGCCGTTACTTCCTGCTTACGCTTCGGCACTCTATGCGGGCGGGGGCGGGGGCTACACGTGCTTTTGTTGTGGTTTATTAACGCTGCTGTCGGCACGAGCGGACGAGGCAGCACGCATTTGGTTTCTTTTTTTTCTTCCGTGCATGTCCGCGGTCCTCTGAATGCATGCAACCATTGCTCCACCTGTTTTGCCCGTGGTTTTGCCCTTTTTGCGGAGCCGGACTCGTCATCAACAGCACCATCACCTAGACTGCAGGGAGCCCGGACAGCTGATCTCTGGACTCTGTGGCCTGTCAGCATGCGCGCACGCTCCCGTCACATGTGAAGCAGAATGAGGGTCAAGTAGCTATCCCATTTAGAAAAAGTGGATTTGTTTTATTTAAAATATTTTATTTGGAAATCCCACAAGCCCCGCCCCCTCGACATTTCAACACTCCATTTTTTTTGTCGAGGGGAGCATGTGTCGATTTTTTGTCGATTTGTCGACAAAAAGTCCCATCCCTAGCTTGAACCCTCCGTTTTGACCGATCTCGTCCCGTTAGCGGCATTTGACCGCTCAAGATGCCTTACCGGAGAGTTTTGTCAGCTCTGAGACGAAGATCGGTCCGTTTAGAGTTGTTGAAGAGTTTCTCTGATGACTTTAGGTGGAGGCAGGCTAACACTACCAATACACTTCCAGTGTTTGAGCTAAGCTAATTACGGGCGATACGGCTCTATCTCCCTTGTTACTGCACGCACAGTCGAAAGGATGGTGTCTATCTGCTGGTCATGGACTCGGGAGTGAGGCAAGACATGAAAAAAAAATGTTGGTGTATGTATAAATGTATTGGTTGAAAACCCAGGGTTCCTACGCAAGTATGGAAAAGTATGGAAAAGTATGGAATTTGATTTTATATATTTCCAGGTCTGGAGAAGTATGGAAAATGGAAACTATTGGATGAAAATATACATCTATTTTTTAATCTTATCTTGGTTTGGTCTTATCTGAAGTTATTTGGGTTAACTATTTTGTATGTGCTATTGTACTTAGCTACAATCACCTGGAAATTATTTGGTTGCATATGGCACACACATTCAGAATGAAAACGAGATAAATTGCATGCTTTTTTTTTTTTTTTAAATATTATGCACATCTGTTTACTTAAATATCACAAATTATTTGAATTTTTTACCGAGAAGTCTGGAGATTAGAGTCTGGAAAAAGTATGGAATTTGGAAATTTCAAATGTGTAGGAACTCTGAAACTCAGTCAGTGCACCATCTGGAGACCATCAGTTTTACTGTAACTTGTGCGTTGCTTTGTGTTTGTTTGTGTGTGTGTCAGTTGACAGCGTGTGTCCCTGTGATGAGTCCAGAGAAGTGTGTGACATCAACTGCTGCTGTGACAGAGACTGCGGCGAGGAGTCGGCGCTGTTCACCCACTGCTCCGTGGCCTCAGTCAGGTGGGTCCTGTGACTGTCTGAGTGGCAGCTTTCCACCCACTGACACTGCTCTCTACAGACATCATGGCCACAGGGCAGACTACTCTGTGACCTATTAGTGGATGATGATGCACCTAAACATCTACTGATGAAAACACAGAGACATCCAGATAAAAAGGAAATCAGACACAGTGATTATGACCATTAAAAACACTGAATACATCACTTTCACATTTAAAGTCATTGGACCTCATTCATGAACCATTCTTTTAAAGGGATAGTATCATTTCTTTTTAAAAGTGGGGTTGTATGATCTCCAAATAGCCCCTAAGTACTTTAATTGCAGTAGAAGACTCTCTGCACTCCTCCCGTTAGCAACGCCAGCCCATAATAGCCCTGCCCAGAGATTTACAACATACAGTGTTGTGAACAGCCCCAAAGAAACGGCCTATTTTCACGGCCTAAAAGAGGTTTTACCTGAAAAAAAATACACAGTTCCATTGTTCACTATAATATAATTTTTTCCAGCCCTTCAAAGTGCAGGAAAAACACAGTTTTTATTTGGACCTAACCAACTCACGTATCCCTCCGCCCAGGGTTAGCGCCCGCCGATCAGCAGTTGGTTAGGTCCAAATAAAAACTGTGTTTTTCCTGCACTTTGAAGGGCTGGAAAAAATTATATTATAGTGAACAATGGAACTTTGTATTTTTTTAAATAGGCCGTTTCTTTGGGTCTGTTCACAACACTGTATGTTGTAAATCTCTGGGCAGGGCTATTATGGGCTGGCGTTGCTAACGGGAGGAGTGCAGAGAGTCTTCTACTGCAATTAAAGTACTTAGGGGCTATTTGTAGATCACACAACCCCACTTTAAAAAATGCCATATATACATATATCAAGGTGGAAAAATTCAGATGTAAAAAGAATTCATGTCCCAGGTGAAGGTAACATCTCTTACATGTACATGTTTCTGTTTCCAGAGGCAACAAGCAGCTGTGTAGCCGCGATGTGGCGTCATATTCTTTAGGCAGCACTATGGACGGCTATTCACATCCACAAGTGTCTGTTGCCAAGGAGACCAATTATGACATTTTCTGCATTCAATCACAAAACCGTAAGTTTAACCAGCGATCCATCCATCAGTTCAAAGAAGCCAGGTAGATTTATCAAAGCCTGTCACCAACCGAGCTACAGCGAGATCACAGGAACAAAAGATTTAACACTAAAAACACTGAAAGAACAGAAAATATACTGTTCACTTTTGTGATTACAAACATTTCAGTCAGACTGACTGAATCCTTTTTGCAGTATACAGTATGCCCATAGTTTTACTTTACAATATAACAATATACAAATCATTTATTTATATAATACAAATCATTTGTAATTATTTCTATCTGGATTTCAGTATTTTTCTAATCCAGTCATGTGATCATATTTAGATGTAATTTACCTAATAAGCTATAACAAACTTTTTGTTTTGTATATTTTTGGGGTTTTTAATGCCTTGGTAGCACAGTGGAGAGAGAGACAGGAAATGGGGAGGCAGAGAGGGGGAATGACATGCAGGAAAGGGCTATTACAAACTTTACCTGCAGGTGTCAGCATTTCATTTCACATCATATTGATCACGTATTTATGTTTTTTCTAAACAGCTCTGTCTTTCACATGACCAAGCTTAGACCTGGACAGGTGAACCAGGGTTAAATGTGTCAACTGACACCAAGCTTCATAGCAGAGGTTACCAACACAGTAAGGTTCAGTTAAAGGGATAGTATCATTTTTTTAAAGTGGGGTTGTATGATCCACAAATAGCCCCTAAGTACTTTAATTGCAGTAGAAGACTCTCTGCACTCCTCCCGTTAGCAACGCCAGCCCATAATAGCCCTGCCCAGAGATTTACAACATACAGTGTTGTGAACAGACCCAAAGAAACGGCCTATTTTCACGGCCTAAAAGAGGTTTTACCTGAAAAAAAATACACAGCTCCATTGTTCGCTATAATATAATTTTTTCCAGCCCTTCAAAGTGCAGGAAAAACACAGTTTTTATTTGGATCTAACCAACTCACGTATCCCTCCGCCCAGGGTTCAGGGCCGTTGTATAGGGGAGAAAGGTGATGATAACTCTAGGGGCCCAGCGCCCAGTGGGGCCCATAAAAAACCCCAGTAGTCTAATCTTTGTATGACTGATTTATTCTGTGTAAGACCCTGACTAATACTCATGGTACACTGTAAAAACTCAACATCTTTCCAAGAATATTTGTCTTATTTCTTGTCCAAATGTCTCATTTCTAGTCAAAACTAATCTCTTTCCACTTAAAATAAGACTCATTACCTAAAAATTAACTTGTTTTTAGATAATTTTCACTTAAATTCACAATAAATAGAAAAATCTGCCAGTGAAAGTAAGTTTTTTGTGCTTGTAATAAGGAAGAAAAACTTGCTCCACTATCAGATTTTTTTCTACTTATTCCAAGTGAAAATCTGCTTGAAAGGAGTAAAAAGTGTCTAAAAACAAGCTGCTTTTAATATGATGTGTCTTATTTTAAGTATAATGAGATTTGTTTTGACTAGAAATGACATTTTGACTAGAAATAAGACAAATATTCTTGCTAAGATACTTGAGTTTTTGCAGTGTAATGCTGCATTAGCATCAAAACAAAGAAGGCTAAATAAAAAATGATAATATGGGGCGGTGTTTAGCTCAGTTGGTAGAGCACCTGCCCCATGTGTTGAGGCTGTAGTCCTCGCTGCAGGCGGCCCCGGTTCGAGTCCCGCGTCGGACGGCCCTATCCTGCATGTCATTCCCCCATCTCTGCCTCCCATTTCCTGTCACACTCTCAACTGTCCTATCAAATAAAGGCATGAAAAGCCAAAAAAATATACTTAAAAAAAAAAAAAAATGATAATACATACATAGTCTAAGAAAAAAAAAAGGAAAAGTTAGGGGGAGGGGCCCACTTTAGTATTCTTTAAGGGGGCCCAGAATTCCTAGCAACGGCCCTGCCAGGGTTAGCGCCCGCCGATCAGCAGGTGGTTAGGTCCAAATAAAAACTGTGTTTTTCCTGCACTTTGAAGGGCTGGAAAAAATTATATTATAGCGAACAATGGAACTGTGTATTTTTTTTCAGGTAAAACCTCTTTTAGGCCGTGAAAATAGTCCGTTTCTTTGGGTCTGTTCACAACACTGTATGTGGTAAATCTCTGGCCAGGGCTATTATGGGCTGGCGTTGCTAACGGGAGGAGTGCAGAGAGTCTTCTACTGCAATTAAAGTACTTAGGGGCTATATGGAGATCATACAACCCCACTTTTAAAAAATGCTACTATCCCTTTAAGCCTGATCATGAAAACCTGGTTTTGTTGAGCTTGCTTGGCATCACAGAATCCTGAATCCAAGTTCCTCATCATCAGACTGCTACACACAGTGATATCACCGATGATGACTGACCAACAACAAACGTCTCAGCTGCTTGTCGTTGTCTGTGTGTAGGTCACGACGGCTTCTCTCATCCCACTCCCGCTCTTCCAACCGACACCAATTTTGCGTCTCTGTTCGAACTCTTCAACAACTTCATGTTTGACCTGGAGGAAAAGAAAAGTCAGGTGTCACACGAAGGACGTCAGGCCTCGTCTGGATACCAGGTACGTCACTCTTTACCTACAGCACTCTCCATCTTGTTGGTTTTTGAATTTTTACCTTCATACAGTATTTTTATTTCGCACAACACACATGATATTAGTAGACAGAGCAGAAAAGAAGGGAAGCAGATGTGTGAAGCGCCAGGTCTCCCAAGAAGCTATTTAAAGCTCATGGCGGGAGCCTCAAACGTAATACTAACGTATTACATATTCATACATATGTCAAATCATGATAGAAAACAAGACAAAACATACATCACAGAATAGACGGAGACAATGAGACAATACATATTACCAAACAAAAACATAACATACAATCACAAGACGAATCAATAACTCAAAATAGACAAAGACATAAAACAGACATACCCAGATTACGATGATAAATATGAGTTAAGAAGTTGCACCTTTAACCTTTTCTTGAAGACTGAGATGGAATTGACCCTTCGCCAACTCCTCCCACAAACGGCTATTGTCCAATCCTACGTTAGCAACCGTAACTATAGGCCTGGCAAGCTTTCAGCAGTGAGTCATTACGTTTGCTTTTGTGGACACATTTTGAGACTAGGACGAAAAACATTTGTCTGTAGAGAAGGATGTTGCTGCTGCTGCTGCTACTACGGCGGTGGCGGCGGCGGCAGCAGCAATATAGAGATGTTCAGATACGAGCGGACTTTTTTTTCTTCTTGAGCAAGTGTAAATATGGGGATAACCTCACCTCCAAAATGACAGCTGTACTTTTACCGCGTTTACCTGGGCTTTTAGGGCTTTTACCTGGGCTGTTAGGCGAGGGATCCTCCAGGCAGGGACTGCTTTCACTGACTGATACAGCGGTGGAAGAAAAAAAAACAGCAGCGAAAGCTGTATGTGGTTCACAATCGCCCAAAAACTTTTAGTTTGACAACGTTTCATGACCAGTGAGATGACCTAAGTCTTGGTGGGTTGATAGACGGTAAAATGACCGGTCCTTACTGCTGCTCTGTACATTGTCCAGTCGTGTCGTTGAACAGATGTTTTATCCTCCTGCGCGAGTCACGTCACTGAAAACTATGAATGATCTTTGTGACTTCTTCTCTCTATTATCTCAGAACAGTTTATCCAGAAATTTGCTGATATTTCCTTTGAAATCGATACCAAATACTGCCAGGAGCATGGCTGGGAGTGAAAGCTTGCCCGGTGTAGCAACAGTAACAGTAAAAGGGGGCGGGGCTTACGCGAAGGGTCAATTGGCTGATTTCAGACTCTCATCCGGCCCATTCCAGACCAGCGGCCCCCTGGTGGTGATACATAGGCTAGTGCGTTTTAAACCTCTCTTTTTTCCATTAATGAGATGTAAATGTCTGGTATGGTAGCCATGCACAGGGCTGCTGCTGACTGGGATGAGCATAGACAGTTTAGGATTCAGGTTACGTAGCTACAACTTGGTAAATCATTGTTGCGTTCTGATGGATGTTGAATTCTGTGAGCCTCAAGAGATTAAGACTAAGGAAGAGTGGACGTGTGGAGCGAGATATGGCACGTATCATTTTCTTTTGTAAATTTTCTAATTTTCTAAGATGGGTAGGAAAAGTGTTACACCACATTACATTGCAGTAAAGTTTTCTGATGTGTGGTTGTGTTTATGTGTGTGTGTGTGTGTGTGTGTTTTTTCAGTGGGGTGATGGGATGCTTACAGCAGGTGAGGGTGGAGAAAGAGGCCTGCTGTGGCTGCCAGGTCCTGGTGTCACTGCTGAGTGTGTGGACAACAATCCTGCAGGTAGAAACCACTTCTGTTGATGGCTTCTCTACGGCAGCCATCGATTCCAGTGTTTATTGAACTCCACCACAAGCACCTCACTCTACTGAGCTGATCACTTGAACCAAATCATATTTAATGAGGAAGAAAGATTATAAATAAATAAAAAAATACTGCTGTGATTAAAAATTGGGATTATTCCACCAATGTTGATTTCTAAACTCTTCCTAAGTTTAAAAAGTAGTGTTGTGTTGTTTTAAAATGAATATGAACTTGTTTTCGTTGCATTATACAGTAACAAGGTCTGAAAACGCCAGAATCTTTTTTGTTATTTTGACCTGTTGCCATTTTCTGCAAATAAATGCTCTGAATGACAATACTTGTATTTCCAATTTGGGAGAAATGTTGTCAGTAGGTTATAGAATGAAACAAAAGTGTTCATTTTACTCAAACACATAGCTATGAATAGTAAAACCAGAGGAACTGATCATTTTGAAGTGGTCTCTTAATATTTTACAGAGCTGTATAAATACATTATTTGTGTATACGTCGAGAGAGACATGGGGAGGCAGAGAGAGGGGGAATGACGTGCAGCAAAGGGCCACCAGGGTCGGGATTTGAGGACTATAGCCATCTGCTCAACCCACTGAGCTTAACAGTGCTCGTTTTTTTGAATTCTTCATAGTCTTTTCATTTCATTTCATTTATTAGTTTATTTGAAATGGGACTCCACATATTCATGAACATACAAAAACAATTATTTGATGTAAATATGTCAGATTTAGCTAGAAAGCTAGTTTCCATCCGTGGTCCCATGGTACACAAACAAATAAAATTACATTCAGACATTTAAAACGATGGATAATAACCTACATAGGGTGTACAAGAATGTACAAAGTTAGCAGCCGTTATAATAATAAGAAATGAGAGGCCGGATGATAATATCTGCATAGATATAAAGGAGGTAGCTACACAATAAATTACAGTAATGGATATGATATAAAAGGAGATAAGAGCTACAGTAGTACTGTATGAAAGTGCTAATTAGTCAGTATTTCAGACATGGGTGCAGGTTTGGTGGGACAATAACCATGCTTTAAAGGATAATTTCCGTTTTTTACAACCTGGACCTTATTTCTAGCATAAAATACGATCATTTACTCACCCAGACAACTTTGGTGTCATTTGGAGTCGTTTTGACGAAATTAGCCCCAGTGGAGAGGCGCGTATATCCGTATAATGGAGTCTACAGGGCAGCAGAATGCAGCCTCTAAATAACACATTATCCGCCGCAAAACTCGTTCATTTCACCAATATTTTGTTATGATACACTAGTGCTATTCCCCTCTGAGCCCGTGGTGGCATGTTAACAACATCCGGGGTCTGTAGGTTGACCTACTGACCTCTGACCTGGATGATGTCATCTCCGACCGCTGCCCGGCTCATTCTGATAATAATCATTCTGCTTCGGCATTCGGGTCCATTTTTATCTCAACCAGCCGGAGCTTTAGTGAGTCCAGGTTGAGGAGAGGAAGCCTGTGGAAGCTGAACTTCATCCAGCTGCTCATTTTGTTCTGACAAGTCAGAAACACGCAGAAACAGCATTAGCGCTAGCAAGTTAGCCGCGCCGCACCACGGTCGGAGATGACATCATCCAGATAAGAGGTCAGTAGGTCAACCTACAGACCCCGGATGTTGTTAACATGCCACCACGGGCTCAGAGGGGAATAGCACTAGCCTATCATAACTAAATATTGGCGAAATGAAGGAGTTTTGCAGCGGATAATGTGTTATTTAGAGGCTGCATTGCGCTGCCCCGTGTTCTCGCATTATACGGACATACGTGCCGCTCCACTGGGGCTAATTTCGTCATAACGACTCCAAATGACACCAAAGTTGTCTGGGTGAGTAAAATGATCGTATTTTATGCTAGAAATAAGGTCCAGGTTGTAAAAAACGGAAATTATCCTTTAAGCTGTTTTTTGAATGCATTAAACGTGGGGCTGTCTCTAACTGGGGTTGGTAGACTGTTCCAACAAGTACCGCCCTTCACAGTTTAAGAGTTTTGGCCTATTTGGCTTTTAATGGTTAACCTTTGTTTTGACAGCGTTCTTAAAGGATGAAAGCAGAGCCTGTCATCGAGATCTGATCCTGGACCAGGACTGCAGCAGCTCAGCAGCCCTCGACATCAACACCTACACTAACATCCAGCTCTCCGCTGTGAGTCTGAAGCACTCTCCTGTTCCCTCAGTGATGCTAATGCTGTTATTAAAGGAGCAGCTGTTGATGCTTTCCATGAGAGTTAATATACATAGTAACATAGTATCTTATTAAAATGAATGTAATAAGTAAGAAAAAAAAGGCGTGATAGCACTCAATTGAAAGAATCAGTTCATTTTTAGGTGTTCAACTACATCTTCTCTTCTCTACAGGGGAAGAATAAAGACGCAGCAGTAAGTATGTTTTTTTTTTAAAGACATTTTCCACATAGGTGTGATGGGAAGGAGGCTGTGTCAGGGTTCAAATGACCTTTGTGAGGGGGTGTGAGAAAAAAGGTGTTCACTTGCTTTGGGTATTACTGAATTAATTGATTGATTAAATGCCTTTATGAATAAAGAAGGAAAATAAAACACTGACAAACTGATTATTCAGTGCTTTCCAACAAAGAAATAACCTGCACCAAGTGCTTCACTGCAAAAACTCAACATCTTTCCAAGAATATTTGTCTTATTTCTTGTCCAAATGTCTCATTTCTAGTCAAAACTAAACTCTTTCCACTTTAAATAAGACTCATCACCTAAAAATTTACTTGTTTTTAGATAATTTTCACTTGTTTCAAACTAATTTTCACTTGAAATAAGTAGAAAAATCTACCAGTGAAAGCAAGTTTTTGTGCTTGTAATAAGAAAGAAAAACTTGATCCACTGTCAGATTTGAAAATATGCTTGAAATAAGTAAAAAGTGTCTAAAAACAAGCTGCTTTTTAAATGTGATGAGTCTTATTTTAAGTATAGAGAGATTTGTTTTGGCTAGAAATAAGACAAATATTCTTGGTAAGAGTTTGAGTTTTTGCAGTGTTCACATGAACAGACCTTAAATAAACATTACGGTAGATAGAAATGCATGTATAGAAAGAAGCATGGAATGGATCAGTCATCCGTACATATAGAGGGCTTTTAAAGGGATAGTTTAACATTTTGGCAAATTGGCCCATTGCCATAATCCCTATAGTCATAGCAGTAGGTTCGTTACCTTTAATTGTCGGTGTAAGCTGTTTTTAGAACGGCGGAGCAGAGCGGCGAGCTGCTCAGGGCTATGCTTCATGGTTCCCCTCATCAAACTCATCAAAAACACAACCCAACAACTCCACAACGCTCTGGTGGACAAGTTGTGACCTGCACATTCACCACGCTATGAGATAATAACACAACGTTACCACACAGAGTTGTTTTAGAGGGAAATTCATGCAAAACCACTGATGCACGTTGCCTTCACAGTTTTTTCATTTTTTCCATTATTATCTCATAGCGTGGTGATTGTGCAGGTCACAACTTGTCTACGAAAGCGTTTTGGAGTTTTGGGATTGTGTATTTGATGAGTTTGATGAGGGAAACCAAGAAATCCCATAATGAGCCTCCGTAGCGTAGCTCTGAGCAGCTCACGGCTCTGCTCCGCCGTTCTAAAAATAGCTTGCACCGACAATTAAAGGTAACAAACCTACTAGTATGACTATAGGGATTATGGCAATGGGCCAATTTGCCAAAAATGTTGAACTATCCCTTTAAAAGAAGTAGGGCTGCCCCCAAATAGTCGACCAAATAATCATTAGCCGACCAAAATTTCATTGGTTGATTGGGTGCAGGAAAAAAACAAACAAACATTTGGAGCCGTGTCTTGTCAAAATTAGGTCAAAATCAATATGACTGAACTGCTATAGGACTTTTAATTTGAAAGGCCAGATACAGGAAGTTGTGACACTCACTCGCTGTCAGTTTTTTGTTCTTGTTGTGTTTTTTTTTTACACGGCACAGCAGGTCCCTATTTATTTTTTGTCCAAAGCGACTCACCAGGTGTGGATGCTGCTGTGTCCCAGCCTCACAGCTTCTGCTAAACCAGGAAATGTAGCAAGACACCGACAAATGTTTTGCACATAAATGTTTCTCCATCATCATGTCACCACAGAGAGCAGAAACTCTGAGGTTAACTGCTGCAACACACTCTTTTCTGTCAGTTCACATGAATAAGGAACCCATCAGTTGTTTATATTTCAGGCTGCACTTGAAAATAAGAATTTTGTTCTTAATTTGCTCGCCTGGTTAAATAAAGGTTATACACATCACCACATATGAAGCATGCTGTTGACTGACTGTCTGTCTGTCTGTCTGTCTCTGCAGTAGGATGATTGTTATGGTATGAAGCTCAGCTTACCAGACCTAGGGCTGTTCGATTAATCGATTTAAAACCGTAATCGCGATTATTTGGAATTGTAGAAATCGATTTTTTGAAATCGTAAAAATCGATTTTTTACTCTAACTAGATTTCGTTGCCAAAAAGACCAACGGCCCTTTTCCACTACACAGTTACAGCTCTCACGGTCCATTAGGTCCATTTAAAAAGACACAAACAGCACACAAAATAGTTCGTCATTTAACAAAAAAATTGTAATCGTAATCGGAAATCGAGATTTTATTTTTGGGCAAAATCGAACAGCCCTAATAACCAGACCTGTCTGAGATCTTGACAGTGTGTTCACACAATGAACACTGTCTGTTAGTCAGCTGAGATATCGTTGCAGTGCAGTTGCAGAAGTTTTTCACACGAATCTGCACTAACTTCCCTTAAACAATAAACCATAAATCACCAATAACTAGTGATGTGCGGATCGATACTGAAAAATCGATACTTCCGATACCAGGTCTGTGTGCTCTAGAATCGATACTCAAATTAAAATATTGATACTTTTGATACTTCAGTCATTTGTGGTAATGCATACTAGGCATATCATTAACAGGAATACGGTGGAAAGTAACTAAACTATTCAGATCTTGTCTAAATGACACGCGGTTGGTGGGAACTACTTTTTCTTCCACCTGGGTAAGTGCGTAACGCGTAAGCTGCTCACAAAGTCAGTCTACCTCAATATAGTTCAGAGTTTAAAATGTGACCCGTTCTATCAAAATGAGTCGGATGTCGCAACGTTTTATTTTTAGATAATCAGCTGATAACGTGGAAAACCCATAGAAAATCAAAAACATTTTTTTACCCTAATTTCAAAGCAATGACATTCAAAAACAATCTCCCAAAGTTTCACAGTCCAGATAATTGAGAAAAGGCACGTAAATGATTATTAAAGTCGACCTGCAACTTAAACCCTCTGAAAATGAGTGCTGCTTCGGTGCAAAACATGAAATATCTCCTGAACCGTTCATGATAGAGACGAGCTGTAAACTGCATCTGAATCGCGGGATTCTCCGCTTTCCGACGGTCATTGAATGTTGCATCTATGACGAGAAGGGACGGGTACAGAAACAGATGCTAAACCGAGTAGCATCGACGCTAACAGAGCGTAGCATCGATGCTAACAGAGCGTAGCATTGATGCTAAACCGAACGTACACGCTTGCACATGTTTTACAAAATGTCAACAAAACATGACAACTTCTGAACCGTTTATGATAGAGACGAGCTGTAAAAAGCATCTGAATTGTGAGATTCTCTGCTTTCCGAGGGTCATTGAATGGCGTCTCTATGACAACAAGGGACCGTATAGGGAGCGTGTAATCACGTGGTACAGGAACAGATGCCAGAGTCATCTGGCAAAAACTTTAACTGCAATTTTCTCAGGTTTTAGAACAGAATAAGAGAGTAGGAGATCGTAATTCAAATGGCCACATCTTGAAAACCATCAAATATATGACTTTGACTAGGGTATCATTTTAAAGCTTATTTTCTAATCTTTCCATTGATACCAAAATCTCAACTTTGAAATTTGGGTCACTGTGACTCATTTTGATGGATGGGGTCACAAATAAATATGTTAGGCTACTCTGAAGTCTTGCATCCTTAGGAAGCTATGACTTGAAATACAGTACTTTTTAAAAATGTTATTAGATTTACCAGGCACATTAGATGCATTTGCACAAAGTATCTTGCCTGAATTTTACTCAGTATCGGATCGGAAAGGAAATTTGTGGTATCGAACATCACTACCAATAACCACTGATCTCTCTGTAAGTTGGTGATGATGCAGAAAACAAATGACAGCAGCCTGAGCCAACATGTAAACACTCTGTAGACTGATAAAGTGAGTAAACATGTCTGTCTGTGTTGCTGCTGCAGCTCGTCCCTGTGGAGGTGTCTTCGGTCGTCCTGCAGTCTGTAGACCGGACTCACACTGAGCTGAGCCTGAGTGAAGGAGAAGACCTGAGTCCTGTTCTCCTGCAGCCACACCTGTGTGCTCATGTTGTTCTGAAGGTGAGTCCTCTGGACAGGGCCGTTGTCTAGGGGAGAAAGGTGATGATAACTCTAGGGGCCCAGCGCCCAGTGGGGCCCATAAAAAACCCCAGTAGTCTAATCTTTGTATGACTGATTTATTCTGCGTAAGACCCTGACTAATACTCATAGTACACTGTAAAAACTCAACATCTTTCCAAGAATATTTGTCTTATTTCTTGTCCAAATGTCTCATTTCTAGTCAAAGCTAATCTCTTTCTACTTAAAAATAAGACTCATAACCTAAAAATTAACTTGTTTTTAGATCATTTTCACTTGTTTCAAACAAATTTTCACTTGAAATAAGTAGAAAAATCTGCCAGTGAAAACATGTTTATTGTGCTTGTAATAAGGAAGAAAAACTTGTTCCACTATCAGATTTTTTCTACTTATTCCAAGTGAAAATCTGCTTGAAAGAAGTAAAAAGTGTCTAAAAACAAGCTACTTTTAATATGATGAGTCTTACTTTAAGTATAATGAGATTTGTTTTGACTAGAAATGACATTTTGACTAGAAATAAGACAAACATTCTTGGTAAGATACTTGAGTTTTTGCAGTGTAATGCCGCATTAGCATCAAAACAAGGTAGGCTAAATAAAAAATTATAATACATACGTAGTCTAAGAAAAAAAACTGGAAAAGTTAGGGGGAGGGGCCCACTTTAGTATTCTTTAAGGGGGCCCAGAATTCCTAGCAACGGCCCTGTCTCTGGAGTACTGTTCCTGACAACTTGTCATCACTTTATCTACCACAACACAACACAACAAGAGTCCTAGGGCCGTTTTATCAAGCGTCTTAGAGTGCCATTTTAGTCTTTAAGGGATATGCTGACATTTTTTTTCGTGTCTTGCCTCACTCCCGAGTCCATGACCAGCAGATAGACACCATCCTTTCGACCGTACGTGCAGTAACAAGGGAGATAGAGTCATATCGCCTGTAATTAGCTTAGCTCAAACACTGGAAGTGTATGGGTAGTGTTAGCCTGCCTCCTACCCGAGCCGAAATCAGCAGTCAGAAGCTCTAAACTCTGTAAATATATCACTTTATCGACATTTCAAACATGTTTAGGTGAGAAAGTAGCCGTTTAGATCAGCAGTGTGTCGTTAATTTGTCTAAATACCAGCTGTTTACAATTTTGTTTGGACGAATTCGGTGCTACTCAAGCTAGCCGTTGTGACCAACGCACTTCCGGTTACTTTCACAAAATAAAACACCCGTTGCCCTTTACATACAGAAAACCATGACGATAGAATTTGTGCTTTTACTTTGAAATAGGAAGCTAACCTACCCTCGATGTAGCTAGCTTAAACTAAAATAAACTGTCTTTGCTTGAACCCTCCGTTTTGACCGATCTCGTCCCGTTAGCGGCATTTGACCGCTCAAGATGCCTTACCGGAGAGTTTTGTCAGCACTGAGACGAAGATCGGTCCGTTTAGAGTTGCTGAAGAGTTTCTCTGATGACTTTAGGTGGAGGCAGGCTAACACTACCTATACACTTCCAGCGTTTGAGCTAAGCTAATTAGCGACTTTAGATGGAGGCAGGCTAACGCTACCTATACACTTCCAGTGTTTGAGCTAAGCTAATTACGGCGATACGGCTCTATCTCCCTTGTTGCTGCACGCACAGTCGAAAGGATGGTGTCTATCTGCTGGTCATGGACTCGGGAGTGAGGCAAGACACACAAATTTTTTGGGGGCGTATCCCTTTAAGTGCTGAGAATTTTGGGAAATGTAGTCCTACTCTCAAACTTAAGAATAAAAGCTATTTATCAACTTTCTTAAATCTAAGAATCACTCCTACTCGCCCAGATATTTAGGAGAGTGGTTAAGAGTTACCAGTAGGGGACGGCACTGAGAGAGAAACGTGTGTGAACCTTCAGGGAACAGAAAGACATTGTGGCTTTGTTTGATGATGAGTTGATCAAACTATATTGTTTTGACAGAGCAAGTCAGGGCCGACCCCTGGCATAAACCCTCTATGTGGTTGTTTAGGGCCACAGCCGTTAGGTGGGGGGCCACATGATCAGAAAGGTACCGGGGTTCATCAAGTCATTTAAACATCCTGAGGTCTGCACGTGCAGCTATGAGCTTTATATGTAATGTGAAGTCAATATTCAGCTTCTTTTATCTCACATTTGAGACATTTGGTGAAAATAGAACGGCAGAATGACAACATTTGTGCTCAAAAAACAATCTGACAAAATGTCATTTTAGACTTGTTTTCTACACTTATCTATTACTGTATTCATATCCTATTTCAAGCACCAAAACAGTTCATTCTCATGACTGCAGGAGTGTTTTCACAAGGGATTTGACATTTTTCAAAAAGCAGACCTCAAATTTCCAGCATTTGTCCTAAATTATTTCTTTCTACAGTGTTCTAGGACAAACTGGCCTCAGTGTGCTTACAGCGGAGGTTCTAATATTTAGACATAAAACACTTGAGTATTGTTACATCTGCAAGTATCTTAAAAAGATACATTTAAGAAAATATGTAAAAGTGGAGAAAATGGCCTCAAACCTCAGAGGGTATAAACACGTCTGTATTCAGTTTTAACCAGTGATTTGGTGTTTGTGCTTAGAGTGCAGGGCCACAAACAAAAACCTTGTTTAGGGGGCCACCAACATCCTAGGGCCGGCCCTGGAGCAGATATCATCCTTGTCCTAATACCCCTGATAACGGGACGTCATCTCCCCAATAACCTCACACAGCAGAGCTTTCACTGCAGAGTTATGGGTTAAGGCTCATCACAATGCTTCCATTTCTTGCCACTGGAAAAATGCAACAATGCAACAATAAATTAATGAACTGGAGGAAACAGATTTCATTGTTTTACTGAGATCACATACACTGAATGTTAAGTTAATAAAGTTTCCTCCTGTAATGAATATTTCTGTGCTCTGGTGTGCGTCTGTCTCCTCAGGTTGGCTATGTGGTGTCATACAGTCCAGAGGGTCACATACTGAACGTGTCCGCATCTCTGGTGCTGGGATTTGTCCGTGAAGTTGATTTGCCCCTGAAACAGGAATTTCAGATCACCTTTGTTGAGGTACAGTCACTCATCAACACACTGCGGCTCATGGATGGATGGATGGATGGTTGGAGAGAGAAGAAGGCACTGTATGATTGGAAGCTGTTCATCAGGATCAGGTCATTTTTAGTGGTTTAAAGGGATAGTAGCATTTTTTTTAAGTGGGGTTGTATGATCTACAAATAGCCCCTAAGTACTTTAATTGCAGTAGAAGACTCTCTACACTCCTCCCGTTAGCAACGCCAGCCCATAATAGCCCTGCCCAGAGATTTACAACATACAGTGTTGTGAACAGACCCAAAGAAACGGCCTATTTTCACGGCCTAAAAGAGGTTTTACCTGAAAAAAAATACACAGTTCCATTGTTCGCTATAATATAATTTTTTACAGCCCTTCAAAGTGCAGGAAAAACACAGTTTTTATTTGGACCTAACCAACTGCTGATCGGCGGGCGCTAACCCTGGGCGGAGGGATACGTGAGTTGGTTAGGTCCAAATAAAAACTGTGTTTTTCCTGCACTTTGAGGGGCTGGAAAAAATTATATTATAGCGAACAATGGAACTGTGTATTTTTCTTTCAGGTAAAACCTCTTTTAGGCCGTGAAAATAGGCCGTTTCTTTGGGTCTGTTCACAACACTGTATGTTGTAAATCTCTGGGCAGGGCTATTATGGGCTGGCGTTGCTAACGGGAGGAGTGTAGAGAGTCTTCTACTGCAATTAAAGTACTTAGGGGCTATTTGTAGATCATACAACCCCACTTTTAAAACAATGCTACTATCCCTTTAATAAACAGTAAACAATGCAAAACTAACACTGAAGTTCAGTCAGATCACATCAGCTTTAGTTGTAGTTTTCTTAGAGATTCTAAAGCTGCAGGAAGAAAAGGCCACAGCTCAATATGGGACGACTTGGAGTACGACCCACAGGTAGATAAGAGTGAATGTAACTGATGGGAACATTATGGGATGTAACTAAAAGGGAAAAATCCCACAAACGTGGAAATTCATCTTAAGAGGTCTGACAGAGGCTTTCTCCTAAAACCTGAAAAACTACAACTAAAGTAAAACCGCTTCATCACTTGCTGAACTGACTAAAACTAAAGTGAAATAATAGAAAAAGCAAACTGAAAAACTAAATGAAAATAAAAACTAGTTGTTAAAACTATAATAACCTTGATTCACCAACACTTCAACTTCTACATCTGACATAAAAAGAAGACTATGTGATGTCTATGTGATGTACAGTAGGTTAGTAGGCTGACCTTGAGTTAAGTGATCTGTTATTCCAGTGTTGTAAAGGTTTTTAGGATCCTTTGTGACGATGTACCAATGAAAACGTGCTGTTGATGAGACTGAATGAGTGTCCTACTCTGTGATTGTGGAACAGCAGGACACGGAGCAGACCACAGTCCACTACAGCGGAAATCCAGGTTACGTGGTTGGACTGCCTCTAGTGTCTGGAAGAAGAGCAGCAGAATATCCTTTACCGACCCCAATGCAGGGCCGTTGTATAGGGGAGAAAGGTGGTGATAACTAGGGCTGCCACGATTAGTCGACTAGTCACGACTACGTCGACTATTAAAATCGTCGACAACTAATTTAATAGTCGATGCGTCGTTGTTTTGTTTTTTTTAATTTTGTTTTTCTCTCAAAACTGCTGCCGCACCTTCCACACACGCACCCGCCGCTGCAGCCGCGCATCACACACACATACACACGTGCACTCACTCACTCAGTAGGCTACACATAGGTGTTCTCTCTCTTTTCTCTCTCTACCGGTCTTGTCCCTCATCAAGCGGCACCGGTGTAACCCCCCGCCCCCCCCCGTCGCTGCCGCCGCCTCTCTCTCTCTCCCTCTCTCTCTCTCTCTCTCTCTCTCTCTCTCTCTCTCTCTCTCTCTGTCATTTTAAATGAGAAGCGCTACTAGGAGCGGTACCGCCGCTCCACCGTTTTAAATCACGGACTGAAAAACAGCCGTTCGTCATTTAAAAATAAAACCGCGGACTTTGAGATCGGTGTTGGAGAACTAGAACGTTACCGCGTCTGGTCACAGCGTCTTGGTCACGTAATGAGCGCTCATCTTAACGAGGAAGTCTTCTCTCCCGGCGTAAAACTACGTCAATATTTTCCGGTAGCTTCTCATCACAGTCCACACCTTGCAGAGTTTGAGCTGCACCTCAGTTTCACTTGTTTTCATTTGACAGTTTCACACAGAACTTTCTGTTGAGTCTTTCTATGTTTCTCCCTCTGTGACAGTAAAAAGGGAACATTTACATTTTTTCAGACAAGACGATTGTCTTATAAACTATTCGATTTTTTTTAACAGAACGACTCCTATTATTTACACTGAGCAAGTTATATTTGATTGATAGGCCTACCAAAACTTTATTATTGTGAATAATTCCTTAGTTTCAGGTGTCCACCTCATTTTATTTAAATGTAGCTATGTTTAATGCCAGAGACAAATGAAGGAAAGAAAAACCTAAAAAACCTTTAAGTATTTATTTTGGTGTTGTTTAGGCCAGTGCCTTATCCTTATTTTACTCAGCTGTTTGCACTTTATGCTACAGTTAAAGCTGCATATTTCATTAAAAGTTTAATGAACTATCATCTTAATTGTCTTTATTTTTAGTTAGCATATACCTTAAACACTTCAAGCTGAAAGCTAATGATGGTATATAAGAGCAGCTGCATGCTGGTGCGATAATCTGTATGTTTTACATTCAATTTACGTATGATCCGATTAGTCGACTAATCGAAAAAAATAGTCGGTGACTAGTCGACTATCAAAATAATCGTTTGTGGCAGCCCTAGTGATAACTCTAGGGGCCCAGCGCCCAGTGGGGCCCATAAAAAACCCCAGTAGTCTAATCTTTGTATGACTGATTTATCCTGCGTAAGACCCTGACTAATACTCATAGTACACTGTAAAAAATCAACATCTTTCCAAGAATATTTGTCTTATTTCTTGTCCAAATGTCTCATTTCTAGTCAAAGCTAATCTCTTTCCACTTAAAATAAGACTCATTACCTAAAAATTAACTTGTTTTTAGATCATTTTCACTTGTTTCAAACAAATTTTCACTTGAAATAAGTAGAAAAATCTGCCAGTGAAAACATGTTTTTTGTGCTTGTAATAAGGAAGAAAAACTTGTTCCACTATCAGATTTTTTCTACTTATTCCAAGTGAAAATCTGCTTGAAAGAAGTAAAAAGTGTCTAAAAACAAGCTACTTTTAATATGATGTGTCTTATTTTAAGTATAATGAGATTTGTTTTGACTAGAAATGACATTTTGACTAGAAATAAGACAAATATTCTTGCTAAGATACTTGAGTTTTTGCAGTGTAATGCTGCATTAGCATCAAAACAAAGTAGGCTAAATAAAAAATGATAATACATACGTAGTCTAAGAAAAAAAACTGGAAAAGTTAGGGGGAGGGGCCCAATTTAGTATTCTTTAATGCTTTCTGATCTGCCACAAGCACCAGGATTTGGCCTTAACGGTCACGTCCAATGGGATCGTCAGGAGCGTGGACCTCGGTGACACCGTTTCTCTTCTCCACGGCGCTGAGGACCAGGACTGTTTTCACGGTCCACGTGGACGCTCCCCGGTCCTGTTTGGTGTGGATGCCGTGTCTGGCTGCACTTTAAGGTACTAGAAAACAGAAAAGAAAAACACGCACTCTCCACTCAACAAAAGTCTCAGGAACAAACTAAAGAGGTGCACGGCCAAAAGATAAACTTAAAGAAACAGAAGAAAGGCCAGCAGCAGCACTCCGTGTCCTTCTCATTGTCCTTTATTGCAAACTGCGTCGGCGCTTAATTAACATGCACAGACCGGTTTCAACAACGTCTTCCTCAGTGTGCAACATTCAACAGGAAGTGATGCATTTAAATACTCACAGGTGTGGTTAATCACTTGATTGATCAGTATTAAACCAGCACTAAGTAACTTTTCAACCTTCATAAAATATTTTCATAACTTTTGTGATGATACATCGACTTACAACAAGTTGAATGACACCTCTGTCGTGGCCTGAGGGGGTCTGTATCATTATGGTCTGTATCTCTTTCTCTGGCACTAAGCAGCTTTGAGGAGCATGGTAGGAACCCTGCTCTCACTTTACTTTCACTTTCACTTTTGCGAGTCACAACAAGGAGGGAACAGGCAAAACGGCACTTTAGCAATGGATTATGTTTGTGTTTTCACTTTGAAATGATCCACTGGAAACAGAAACTTAGTTTTGATGTCTTCTGTTAATTTTAATGCAGGATATTTACAGGGCTTCACGCTATTGTTCATGGGAAATGGAGTCTTCCTTCAGGCAAAACACTACCGCTTTGGTCCACAGGCGCCACCAAACTCAACCAAAACTGAAAGTTCTTTAGTACTGCTTTAATATTCGAGAAAAATAACAAATTACAGACATTAGAAAAATAGAAATATGTAGAAAAATGTAACAATATATAGAAAAATATAACAAATATTCAACAACCCAGACATCTCAAATATCATAGAAAAATATAACAAATATTCAACAACCCAGACATCTCAAATATCATAGGTAAATCCACAGGTAAATAGACCAATTAAAAAAGTCCAATTAACTTTTTACCTGTGGATTTACCTATGATATTTGAGATGTCTGGGTTGTTGAATATTTGTTATATTTTTCTATATATTTGAGATGTCTGAGCTAACTGGAGTAGTTTCATGTCGTGTCCCACAACGGGAGGGTTTTAACAGCTGACGTCCTGCTGTTAGCTTAGCTACCGCCGTTAGCTTAGCTACCGTTAGCTTAGCTACCGTTAGCTGTCCCTGTCAGCTGAGCCACTGATGCTTTCTAGACACTGTGATTCCCCCAAACTGAATAAATACAACACATAGCAACACAAAACACACACACAGAAATAGTAATGTTTCTTCAATCATTTCAGATTTGTCTAAGTTTTCTACCCGGAAGTAGAATGTAAACAACAAGGAGATTCGGTCAATAAAGGACAATGAGAAGGACACGAGTGCTGCTGGCCTTTCTTCTGTTTCTTGCAGCCTTCCACTCAACAAATCCCACCTCTGTGGACACTAGGGACAGTTTTCTTGAGCTCTGTCTTGTTCCCGTAGACTGGAGGACACGGCCAACTGCTCCCTGGTGTCCCGGCTGCTGGTGGACGTCCTGAGAGGACCAGACCCCCCCCAGTATGTGGCCTCGTTTGGAAACTCTCCACTGAACAATCAACTGGACTGGCTGCAGCTCAAGAGCAGCTTCAACCCTGCAGTGAGTTCTAACTCAGTCACAAATAGGGCTGCATAAGGGTGGAAAATTTCCAGTAAATTTCCGGAATATTCCCAGAAACATTCCATGGGAAGTTAAACTGGGGAATTTTAGAAATATTCCAAATTGGAAACTTTCCTTGGGAATTTATGGGAATTATTGGGAATTTATGGGAATTAACTGGAAATTGGGGGTAATTTAAACAAACTGTATCATATCTAGGGTTGCAAAAGGGTGGAAAATTTCCAGTAAATTTCCGGAATATTTCCAGAAACTTTCCATGGGAAGTTAAACTGGGGAATTTTAGAAATATTCCAAATTGGAAACTTTCCTTGGGAATTATGGGAATTTATGGGAATTAACTGGAAATGGGGGGTAATTTAAACAAACTGTATCATATCTAGGGCTGCAAAGGGGCGAAAAATTTCCAGCAAATTTCCAGAAACTTTCCATGGGAAGTTAAACTGGGGAATTTTTAGAAATATTCCAAATTGGAAACTTACCTTGGGAATTTATGGGAATTATTGGGATATTATGGGAATTAACTGGAAATTGGGGGTAATTTAAACAAACTGTATCATATCCAAACATAAATGCAAATATTTAGTTTTGTCATAAGCAGACATCCCTGCAAAATAATACAATTATATACATACAAAAATACATTTCAACTGATTTATTTGTGAGTAGAACTTTATCAACTTTTAATTCTTGTATGAACAATCAATTCTTTTACTGAACAACAAAAACATGAATGTTGAGTAAAATATTACTACCCCCCCCCCCCAAATTATATATTCAAGTGTGCTTGCATTAAATCTGGTTGTTTTAGCCAATATTATGCTACAATATAGTGTGTCCCCCAACTATATTTAAGTTCCTTGTTAAGGGCCAACCTTAAATATTGTAAATTTCAGATTTATTCCTGTTTATTCCCATATATTCCCATAAATTCCCATGGAAAGTGTCCAACTTTGTGTGTGTGTGTGTGTGTGTGTGTGTGTAGGAAGCCCAGAGTTGCAGCATCCCGTTGTCACGTCATCTGGAAGTAGAGTGGACCAAATATGGATCCCTGGTGAACCCTCAACCTCAGATCGTGAGCATAAAAGAAGTGATACAGACCAACACAACCAGCTTGGTAAGACTCACACACACACACACACACACACACACACACACACACACACACACACACACACACACACACACACACACACACCCTGTTAAAGGGATAGTTCAACATTTTGGCATATTAGCCCATTGCCATAATCCCTATAGTCATAGCAGTAGGTTCGTTACCTTTAATTGTCGGTGCAAGCTGTTTTAGAACGGCGGAGCAGAGCCGTGAGCTGCTCAGAGCTACGCTACGGAGGCTCATTATGGGATTTCTTAGTTTCCCTCATCAAACTCATCAAATACACAATCCAACAACTCCACAACGCTCTGGTGGACAAGTTGTGAGCTGCACATTCACCACGCTATGAGATAATAACACAACGTTACCACACAGAGTTGTTTTAGAGGGAAATTCATGCAAAACCACTGATGCGTGTTGCCTTCAGGGACAGTTTTTCATCAACAGTCTCTGTATTTCCCTCTAAAACAACTCTGTGTGGTAACGTTGTGTTATTATCTCATAGCGTGGTGAATGTGCAGGTCACAACTTGTCCACCAGAGCGTTGTGGAGTTGTTGGATTGTGTATTTGATGAGTTTGATGAGGGAAACCAAGAAATCCCATAATGAGCCTCCGTAGCGTAGCTCTGAGCAGCTCACGGCTCTGCTCCACCGTTCTAAAAACAGCTTGCACCGATAAGTAAAGGTAACGAACCTACTGCTATGACTATAGGGATTATGGCAATGGGCCAATTTGACAAAATGTTGAACTATCCCTTTAACACCTGGCATTAACATGTGTCTCCTATCCAGATTGTATCTGGATACAAATTGACTGGATAGCATTTACACCTGCCATTAATATGCACATATTTGCGCGGGTAAATTAAAAAAGAAAAAAGAAAGTAAAAGTAGAAGAGAAAAGGTCGATCAGATCACAGTCCGTCCTCAGTAGCTGTGTTTACAAAATGTCTTAATCAGATAAAAAACTTGAGGGATTGGAAAATCCAAATCCACTGTTTATATGGGCGCAAAATCAAATAATCAGATCATGACGTTCCTATACATGCACCGAGCTTTCTTCAGAATAGCAGCATTTTGACATGAGTCGTCTGATTTCCCTAAAACAACCGCAAGAAGGAGAAGTTGTACTTCCTCCTGTGCTGTCCTAACCCTGACCCTAACAAACCAACAAAACACCGAAGTGACTCAATTTTTCCTCATCTATAATTTTTCCCTGCTAGGAATGCACATGGTTAACCGTTTAACAGTTAATAATAGGGCTGGGACGATATGATTCGATTCTTCTACGATTTTTTGGATGGCGATTCGATTTAAATTGCGATTCTACGATATTGCAGATTCTCTTGATTTTTAGTCTGCATTTTTAACATTTATCTGCACACAAATACTGTAGGAGCCTATAAATTAACATACTCCATTATAAAGTGAACTTAAACCCTTTTCAAAACCTGTACTCTTCTTTATGTAAAAAAGGCGAACAAATGCACATTGCACAATATTTTAAAAAAACATTTTCAAAAAAAAAAGATTTCAAAAAAAAAAACGAGTTAGAGCACTGTATAACATTTGGTTATCTAACACAACCTCAGTTCTTAGAATAATATGAGCGAGGTGTCTAAACACTCACAAATGATCATAATGCTTTACAATAATAATCATAACACACTATAAAGCATTTTATCATGACTTATATGGTCAGGTATTATAATACGTTATAATTGTTAGTAACTCGCTGACAATGCCCACGTCGATAATACATTATACATATAGTTATAATGTGATAGAATTGGCTTATAAACATGTATAACTATCATTATAAACATTCATAAATTATCATAAGGCTTTATACCAATAAGTATAACACATCATAGAGCATTTAAATGGCTTATAAGGTCAAATATTATAATAAAGTTATAATGCTCTATAATATAACTATAGTTATACAGTGCTATAACTGCATTATAACTCATTATAAAGTATGGTTGTAATGTGTTATAGAGATAGGCGTCAAGTAAAGTGTTACCACGATTCCTGATCAGATCAGAATCTTCCAATTGACGTGTTTTACATGATGCACTTTTATTCTGATTAGCCCTTTATTCGGAACATTTGTGTCCATGTAAACATGGATAATGTGTCTTGGGTGCATTTACACGTGTCGTGTACTTTAATGCGGTCAAGCACTATAGGATGAGTGAGAAGGCATGTTAAAGGGATAGTTCACCCAAAATTGAAATTTCATTATCTCCTCCCCCTCATGTGGACTAAGGGCTGGGAGAAGTTTCAGAGTCCTCCGTGGCTTCTCTGAGTTACAGGGGGTCTCGGCGTAGCAGTGCATGTCCATATAACAGTTGCAAATGGATACCAACTGTCTTCGTAATGAAAAGACACACCAAAAAACATCCAAATACCTCCATGCTGCTCGTATGTAATGTCCGTCTTGTATTGAAGCCCCAACATGAGAAATTGTCCCGAAAAAATTAAATAAGTCTATATTTCAAGCTTGTTTTGTAGCGGAAGCTTCTCGAAGCTCCTCTTCCTGGTTCGTCAAATTTGGACGAACCAGGGTCTGTGCTTCAAGAAGCTTCCGCTACAAAACAAGCTTGAAATATAGACTTATTTAATTTTTTTCGGGACAATACAAGACTGACATTACATACGAGCAGCATGGAGGTATTTGGATGTTTTTTGGTGTGTCTTTTTGTTACGAAGACAGTTGGTATCCATTTGCAACCGTCATATGGACATGCACTGCTACGCCGAGACCCCCTGTAACTCAGAGAAGCCACGGAGGACTCTGAAACTTCTCCCAGCCCTTAGTCCACATGAGGGGGAGGAGATAATGAGTGAAATTTCAATTTTGGGTGAACTATCCCTTTAATGCCAGGTGTAAACGGGCTCATATACTGATGGAGGAACAGGAAGGTGCTCTACTCATCTCCTCTGCTGTGTCTTCTCCTCCTCTAGTGGTCCGGTGGCAGCAGCGTCGTGTCAGTCACCACGTCGGTGGCCTTCGTCCCGGTGTCGGCTGCGGCTCTTCCCGGTTACAGAGTGACACCCACCATCAACGCCAGGCTGCCCTTCAACTTCTTCTTCCCTTTCGTCTGATCGCTATCCTGACTACACTTAGACAGGGCCGTTGCTAGGAATTCTGGGCCCCCTTAAAGCATACTAAAGTGGGCCCCTCCCCCTAACTTTTCCAGTTTTTTTTCTTAGACTACGTATTTATTATCATTTTTTATTTAGCCTACCTTGTTTTGATGCTAATGCAGCATTACACTGCAAAAACTCAAGTATCTTAGCAAGAATATTTGTCTTGTTTCTAGTCAAAATGTCATTTCTAGTCAAAACAAATCTCATTCTATTTAAAATAAGACACATCATATTAAAAGTAGCTTGTTTTTAGACACTTTTTACTTCTTTCAAGCATATTTTCACTTGGAATAAGTAGAAAAATCTGATAGTGAAACAAGTTTTTCTTCCTTATTACAAGCACAAAAAAACATGCTTTCACTGGCAGATTTTTCTACGTATTTCAAGTGAAAATTAGTTTGAAACAAGTGAAAATGATCTAAAAACAAGTTAATTTTTAGGTGATGAGTCTTATTTTAAGTGGAAAGAGATTAGTTTTGACTAGAAATGAGACATTTGGACAAGAAATAAGACAAATATTCTTGGAAAGATGTTGAGTTTTTACAGTGTACTATGAGTATTAGTCAGGGTCTTACACAGAATAAATCAGTCATACAAAGATTAGACTACTGGGGTTTTTTATGGGCCCCACTGGGCGCTGGGCCCCTAGAATTATCATCACCTTTCTCCCCTATGCAACGGCCCTGGAAGGAACACTGCTGTTTATGATATTTATGAGCAGCACTGTTTGGAATATCAGTTTATTACTGTATATGTTGAGTAATATATAAAAAAAAATGTTGTAAGATTATTTAACATTTTCTAATAAATCAGACTTTTACACAAATACAGTTCTTTTGATTGTACATGTTCAAGTTATTTACAGGTTTTAGACTGAGGCCTCTAGCTTCACTGTCACATCTGACATCCATCATCAGATCAATGCTTCTACTTCTCATCTGCTTTTACAAGACCAGCATGTGTCTACAGTTCATGTTAGAACTGTAGCACTTCTGTCAACAGCCAGTAGTCTACTCTACAGCGACAGGTTATCATGGAGTGTGTTGTAGTTGGATAATTAAAAACAATGGTTCACAAAAACTAAGGTACATGTTAGAAATGACAGTGAGCGGTTAGAAGTCGATGCCGTGCTTCTTCAGGAGAGCTTCAAGTTTCTGTTTGTCTTGTTCCTGTGATGATGGAGATGGAGAGAGAAGAAAAAAAGAGTTAAGTCAGTCAAAACCAGACCTGATGCATGATGTGACGTCTCGGCGATACTGGAAGAAAAACGTGTTGTCCCGGGGAGAGGAATGAGGAACGTTGTGTAGGGTGAAGTCAGGTAAAATGGGCCACTTTTTGGTAAACGATTAATAAGACCATCAAAAAAGCTATGCATGAAATCCACTAATATTTTTAAAAATCGACATACTGTATGTAGGTCTCTTAAATGTTTCTGTGTGAAAAAAAAAATTAAAAGTATAATTGTTTTAGAATTATGAGAGTTAAAGTATCGGGATGTTCCCTCTCGAGGTACGATGCAATGTTCAGGTAAATTGGGCCAAGAGAGAACAACACAGTAGCTCATTTTAGCAGAAATCATTTAAATTTTAATAATGAAATGACACCACTACTAAACTACTAAACTAAACTAAACATTAACAGTAAATACATAACAGGTTGAAGAAATTATTTAATCTTAAAATGCTTTTTAAAATTACATGATCATGTTGTTGCTATGCTCTTCGTTAACTGACTATGTTACAGGCTATTTTACTGTGTGTGTATGTGTGTGTGTGGCATTATAGATGCCATTTTTCCCCCCCACAGTGCTAATGGTAGCATAAGTGGCACTGACCAACCTTGGATATACATCTAACTTATATTTGCCTTATCACCCTTATTAATTATGAGTGAAATTCACTATGCCATGCTAACTTTCTGCTCAATCGCCCAGATGTGTTGCATGTAGCGCTCTGCCCCGCCCACCTTCACAACATCAGACCAATCAAAACTATTGTTACATGTCAAGAAGTGTTGTAGCAACAATGCAAGATCAGTTATTGTGATTGGCTGTTAAATTTTAAAGAGCTATTCAACCTTATCTGGCCCATTTTAGCTGACTTCACCCTAGGTGTTTGATTGTCTGAATGAAAATACAATTACAAAATACAATTTCAGCAGAACCGACTGCCATGAACTCACAGTTTCGGTAAAGTGCAGTTTTTTTTTGTTTTGTTTTGTTTTTTAAACATATCTTTATTGGTTTTTGTATTCATACAACAACATACAACAATTTAAACATATGGCAGCAATGAAAATATTAATAATATAGAAAAGGTAAATAAATCAAATGTCCTAATAAGATAAATAATTAAAAAGATGAATTAAACCAACACATTAGTCAACAAATTACTGAGCAATAAATAATAAAATGAATAAATATATAAATAAAAATAATCATCTAAAATGCTAACAATAATAATCAATTAATATGAATAATGCGAAATTGTTCCAAAAAAAATTAAATAAGTCTATATTTCAAGCTTGTTTGTAGACGAACCGGGAAGAGGAGCTTCGAGAAGCTTCCGCTACAAAACAAGCTTGAAATATAGACTTATTTAATTTTTTTCGGGACGATTTCGCATTTCGGGGCTTCAATACAAGACGGACATTACATACGAGCAGCATGGAGGTATTTGGATGTTTTTTGGTGTGTCTTTTTGTTACGAAGACAGTTGGTATCCATTTGCAACCGTTATATGGACATGCACTGCTACGCCGAGACCCCCTGTAACTCAGAGAAGCCACGGAGGACTCTGAAACTTCTCCCAGCCCTTATTAGTCCACATGAGGGGGAGGAGATAATGAAATTTCAATTTTGGGTGAACTATCCCTTTAAAGAAACCCATTAAAATAGTCTTGAGTTTAAATATAGTACTTTCTTTGTGTTTATTTTACATTAATTTGATGATTTAACATAAATAAATATTCGTTATTAGCTTCAGTCTTAAGTGGACTAATGCAATGAATCGCGATTTATTACAGAAAATTGTCTGATTAATTAGTTAGTAGCCTACATGTCTGTGATGTGTGATGTACAACAGTGACTCACCAGTTTGTCGGTGCGCTCCTGCAGCTCTGTGACTCTTTTCACCAGGTGGTCGTAGCTCTCCTTCAGCTTGTGGATCTTCTGCTCTGCTCGGGTCTTCACCGACACCAAGACACCTGCAGCACATCCACACAGTCACTTCTGGGGTCCGTTTCACAAAGCAGGTTCAACAAAGTCTAATCCTGAACTCTGAGTTGATCTACTCTGAGATAGGAAACTCAGAACAGATAACAGTGTGATAACAGTTAGTTAAATCAACTCTGAGTAACTTGACCCTGAGTTACGGGGAGATGAAAAGCCCTCATCAATGGAACAAAGATAACATGATTCACCATGGCAACCAGCAAAAAAAAAAGCCTCGCCCCTCCCACTTCTCACGGTGGAGTGACGTATGAATGCTGAGATGCTGACGCAGAATCACGCCTCCCCCCTCCCACACTCGAAAAAAAAAAAAAAAAAAAAAGATTCTGCAGCAGCGCCGCAGCGGCAAATGGACGTGAGGTCGGATTCTTTTTTTTTTTTTTTTTTTTTTACACCACGGGACAATACGTGAGTATTAATCTAAAAAAAGAAATCTGGAGAGTTATTCAACATTGTGTGTTTGAGCAGGTGCAACTCCAAATGTGTGTTTGATATGTTCAAGTTTGTCTCCATAACGTGACGGGGATGTGGTGTAGTCATCGATCACCTGGAAATAATCCAGAAGTGGATCGATCTACTACGAAAAAAATAAGAGAGAGAGAGAGAGAGAAGTGCAATTTTCTCTGAACTGCGTGCGTGTCCGTGTCGTGTCATGTGAGGGTTGTTGAGATAAAGTGACGGTGCAGAACAACGGGAACGATCAGACAAATCCTCATATGGAGAATAAAACATCCAGTCGAGGGACTTTACACGTCCTGACGGAGTGTGTTGCCATAGTAACTGACTCCGAGCTTCAGTTACCTCTCTTTGTGAAACGGGCTGGACTTACTCCTCTTTGCCTGGTTTGAGTTACCTCCCTTTCTGAAACGGAAAACCCAGAGTTTGCCTCATTTCAGGGTTAACAGACTCAGAGTTTCACTAAACCTGCTTTGTGAAACGGACCCCTGTTCTGTCCTCTATCAGTCTGCATCTCATTGTAAAACTGTCAGCACATGCACAGCGACTGAGCTTCTGTCATCCTCTGTGCTGTGGGAAAATGACATGTTAGTTATTGAATATCGTAGAATCCTGTCACTGTTCTCTCTCATTTGTCCAACAAACAGACTGATCTCAGACCAGTGTGAGGAGGCTGTAGTGTCTTCAATCTGACAGTCCAGATTAGTCCAGTCTCGGGCCGAATATTGCCAAAAAAAAAGCAACATTCGGTTCTATGTTCCCCGCTTTTCCCCAAAAGGACCCGGGGAACATGCAATTTTTGGTCCCATACCTGCAGTGGAGTTGTGACTTTGCAGATTTTTGCCTATTTTTGATTGAGAAATTGAGTTGTGACTTTGAGTGAGAAGTGTAATTGTCCCATTGGTTGGGTTTAGGCAATGAAGAAAGGAGTTGGTTAAGTTTAGTAAAAAGACCAGGTAGAGGCTAGACAGGCCAGATAGAGATAGAGAGTCCAGATAGGTAGAGAGTCCATCGACCAGCAACAGCAGGTAACATAGGACCCTTTTAAAATAACTAATGAATGAGTTAAATGACAATTAATTACTTATTCAAGTGTTAATTATTCAATCAGTTCAATGCATTGTTCAGCAGATACGCCCAATATGTCCTAGAAGACTTGGAAATGTTTGGTGCCAAAAAGGCGTATGTGACGTTTTTGACATATTTTTTTTTATTTTAAAATGTTTAAGAACATGTTCATTGTGTTAATATGTCATAAGTTTATTACATAAATACTCATTCATATAAGCATGTCTGTGGTTGCAATGTTGTGGTTTGAGGTTAATGAATACAGTTGATTGAAGTCTGGTCAAAACTTTGTTTTGCCTCTCCTGTAAAGTTTGTCAAATGTCACTTACGCCCTTTTGGTTCTAAGCCCTAAATCTATTAAATTGCACTACACTTCTTGTTTCTGTTTTTGTTCTATAATAGTGTCATGTTAATTGTCTTTCTTTGTAGTTGTTATGTCTGTTGGTTTCTGTTGGATACATGTGTTTGTTGTGTGTGTTTTTTCCTGCTTTTATGAATTCTGTTGTTATGTCCTTGTGTTCATTTTAATGGCTTTTACAGGGTGTATACAGGAATCTTGAAGTTAATTCAAATACCTTTTTAAGACTTTTTCAAGACCTTATCAATATTTTTTAATACCTCACCGCCGCTTCAAGCTGTAACCATTTACATCAGTGGCACTTTTAACTAACAGTTTTAGTTTTTGTAATAAAGACTATAGAAGATCACTATGATACAACAGAATTCAAAAAAGGCTGGGATAATAAATCAAAGGCAAAGTTTATCAAAAAAAAACATTGTTGTTTATGTTTTATTGAGAGTGGAACAATCTTCTTTTCTTTTTCATGAACCGGTTCATCTTTGTTTTTTAATAAAGCGAATAAATTCACACACTTCCACAATGTTTTTTAGGACTCAAACTCTTGGACAGCTAATTCAGAAAAAATACCTTCAATATTTAAGACTTTATAAAGTTGTGAAAAGACTTTTAAATACTTTTTAAGGGTCTTAATTTTCCTAAGATTGATTTATCACCTTTTAATACTTTTCAAGACCCCGCGGATACCCTGTTTTAACACCTTGCCAGGAGGACTACAGTGGGAAACTAGCCGTTGACTAACACTGGCACCTTTACATTTTACTAAATTCATTAATGTGCATTGTCCTCCTTAAATAAATGGCTGTGTAGCACACATGAGTGATTGTGTTACTGACCATTGATGATTCTGGCGACCCTCCACAGTCGCAGCAGGATGAGGAGACCCATCCCATCGAAGGCGTCCTCGTGGAAGATGAATACGACGTCCAGGATAAAAGACACCACCACCACCAAACCGTCAAACACCTCGAACTTATGGTGGAAGAACTCCAGGCGGTAGGCAAACAGCTTCCCGGCCAGCTCCACCATGAAGAAGGTCAGGAGGGCCAGGCTCAGGTAGTGAAACACCTGCAACACCAAATATGGCTCAGTCACATGACCTGTAGGCAGGGCCGTTGCTAGGAATTCTGGGCCCCCTTAAAGAATACTAAAGTGGGCCCCTCCCCCTAACTTTTCCAGTTTTTTTTCTTAGACTACGTATGTATTATCATTTTTTATTTAGCCTTCTTTGTTTTGATGCTAATGCAGCATTACACTGCAAAACCTCAAGTATCTTAACCAAGAATATTTGTCTTATTTCTAGTCAAAATGTCATTTCTAGTCAAAACAAATCTCATTCTACTTAAAGTAAGACTCATCATATTAAAAGTAACTTGTTTTTAGACACGTTTTACTTCTTTCAAGCAGATTTTCACTTGAAATAAGTAGAAAAAAATCTGATAGTGGAACAAGTTTTTCTTCCTTATTACAAGCACAAAAAACTTACTTTCACTGGCAGATTTTTCTACTTATTTCAAGTGAAAATTTGTTTGAAACAAGTGAAAATGATCTAAAAACAAGTTACTTTTTAGGTTATGAGTCTTATTTTAAGTGGAAAGAGATTAGCTGTGACTAGAAATGAGACATTTGGACAAGAAATAAGACAAATATTCTTGGAAAGATGTTGAGTTTTTACAGTGTACTATGAGTATTAGTCAGGGTCTTACACAGAATAAATCAGTCATACAAAGATTAGACTACTGGGGTTTTTTATGGGCCCCACTGGGCGCTGGGCCCCTAGAGTTATCATCACCTTTCTCCCCTAGACAACGGCCCTGCCTGTAGGACTCACTCACAACAAAAGAGACTCACCTCAGGAGCGAGATGTCCGTGCTCCAACTCGATCACAGCCAGGTCGATGAGCAACTCGGCCAGAACGAAGATGGCGTCAAGGATCACCAGACAAACAACCAACACCTGGAAGGAGAAGATGCCTCACTTCATCAGACTTCATCTTGTGTTAAAGCTCCATACAGTATAAAGGTAGATGTTTGTGTTAAAGCTCCATACAGTATAAAGGTAGATGTTTGTATTAAAGCTCCATACAGTATAAAGGTAGATGTTATTAAAGCTCCATACAGTATAAAGGTAGATGTTATTAAAGCTCCATACAGTATAAAGGTAGATGTTATTAAAGCTCCATACAGTATAAAGGTAGATGTTATTAAAGCTCCATACATAACATACATACGTCTGTGTAGATTTCTCATACAGAGATGTTGCACGAGCTGAGGCTTGAACTCACAGTCTTCAACACCAACAACAACAACCATCCTCTACAGTATCTCACTGAGCTAGCAGGTAGAACTGTCACATGTAGCTGCACAGACTGACCTGTGAGCAAGACAGCAGCTGTTAGTGTGTAAAGGCACATTACAAACAGCTGTCAAAAAAAAAGATTAGTAACAAAACTGATTTTGATGCATTATTCGTTTTTTTGTAGTTTCAGTTTTTCAAAAAAAAAAAACTCCCTTTCAGCACCTTAGGGAAGTTTTCGTCCCCATTAAAACCACATGTTTTGACTGCGGGGCCGTGGGAATAAAAAAACATGCATTCTGCGATCTCAACGGCTTCTCCTCTTCACAAGACTTCACATTTGACGATTTTACTGTCAATCACCAGAAGAAGCCGTTTACCTTCTATCAGGCCTATGGAAACAGACTGCACATCTCCTGGCTTTTTCAATGGGCTTTTACGGAAGATATTGATTTGTTCAGTACTGTCTGTGTCTGCCTGTGTGTGTGTGTGTGTCTGTGAAGTAATAAAAAAGGAATCCAAACAGCCTGACTGTGATTTATTTATCTTACCACCTGAGCTTTGTGTGTATGTGAGAGTGACGTTTGGTTTCGGTCCCGTTTATCCAGCCTGCGCGGGGAGTGACTCCGGGGCCGACGCGCTACGCTGTGGTGCGCACCGACAGTGTGACAGTGCTCTCAGCCTTCAGCCTGCTCTCCACGGAGGAGATGACTGACCTGGTTGTGGCTATGACCAATCTCCACGGCAACAGGACGCTCCGGGGCTGGATCTGACATAAACGCCTACCTCGGGCTCTTGATCCTGGCCGGGGTTTTCAAATCCAGAGGCGAGTCCAGCCGCAGCCTGTGGGATGAGCGGAGCGGCCGTGCCGTCGTCCGGGCGACCATGTCTCTCCGGCGGTTCCTCCAGATCGGTGTCGCGCTCCGCTTCGACGCAGGGCCGTTGCTAGGAATTCTGGGCCCCCTTAAAGAATACTAAAGTGGGCCCCTCCCCCTAACTTTTCCAGTTTTTTTTCTTAGACTACGTATGTATTATCATTTTTTATTTAGCCTACTTTGTTTTGACGCTAATGCAGCATTACACTGCAAAAACTCAAGTATCTTAGCAAGAATATTTGTCTTATTTCTAGTCAAAATGTCATTTCTAGTCAAAACAAATCTCATTCTACTTAAAATAAGACTCATCATATTAAAAGTAGCTTGTTTTTAGACACTTTTTACTTCTTTCAAGCAGATTTTCACTTGGAATAAGTAGAAAAAATCTGATAGTGGAACAAGTTTTTCTTCCTTATTACAAGCACAAAAAACATGCTTTCACTGGCAGATTTTTCTACTTATTTCAAGTGAAAATGAGTTTGAAACAAGGGAAAATGATCTAAAAACAAGTTATTTTTAGGTGATGAGTCTTATTTTAAGTGGAAAGAGATTAGTTTTGACTAGAAATGAGACATTTTGACAAGAAATAAGACAAATATTCTTGGAAAGATGTTGAGTTTTTACAGTGTACTATGAGTATTAGTCAGGGTCTTATGCAGAATAAATCAGTCATACAAAGATTAGACTACTGGGGTTTTTTATGGGCCCCACTGGGCGCTGGGCCCCTAGAGTTATCATCACCTTTCTCCCCTAGACAACAGCCCTGCTTCGATGATAAGCTGCGGCGGCCAGCGCGTCTCCGGGAGGATAAACTGGCCCCGATCAGGTCCCTCTGGGATATGTGGAGCAGCCGCCTCCCCCTCCTCTTCAACCCCGGGGGCCAAGTCACAGTCGACGAGCAGCTGGTGGCGTTCAAGGGGCGCTGCAAATTCAGGCAGTACTACATGCCGAAGAAGCCTGCTAAGTCTACGGCCTGGAGGTGTCAAGTCTACCTGGGGAAGACCGGTGCTGCTCCAGAGGTGGGCCGGGGGGAGCCAGTCGTCCTGGAGATGACGGAGGGGCTGCGACAGCTTCTTCACCCCCCTCGCCCTGGGCCAGGAGCTTCTCCAGAGAGAAGTGGCCACGGTCGGGACGGTGAGGAAAAACAAGATGGAGCTTCAGCCGAACCTCCTCCAAGTCAAGGGGCGCGACATCCTCTCCTCCAGGTTCGCTGTCACCATGGAGACGACGGCGGTGAGCCACGTTCCCAGGCGGGGAAGAAATGTGGTGCTGCTCAGCACCAGACACCAGGAGGGAGAGAAGCAGAAGCCGGTGCTGATTGAATTCTACAACCGCTGCAAGAGTGGTGTCGACAACCTGGACAAGGTATTTACCGTTATTATTTTTATTATTAGGCTGTTTATTATGATCATATTTATTAGGCTGAATATTTACATTTTTATCGTCCTTTTCTCTCTGTTAGGTTGTCGGCACCTACTGCCGTCGGAAGTCGTAGCGGTGGCCACAAGTGTTATTCTACAACATGATCCACATCGCAGCCTACAACTCGTCTGTGATCTTCAGCACCGTGGATCCCAGCTGGCAGGAGAGGACCAGCTTCAGGAGGAGACTCTGTCTCACTGCTCTCTGCAGCGCTCCAGAGGAGAAGGCGGCTCCAGATGCAGCTGAAGACGCTCCTGAAGACGCTCCTGACCCCGGCTCGGAGAGCAGGCGGAGACTGTGCGCGCACTGCACGGGGCTGAAGAAAAAAACTGTCTGCTGCTGCGTTCGTTGTGGCAAGCCCACATGCAAAGATCACCACATCATTTGCTGTAAGTCCTGCTGGGCAGACTAAAGTTCTGTAGCCTGTTGTTCTATTGTTGTTCTATTGTTGCACAATTGTTATGTTTTGTTGTGTTGTTTGGTTTTGAATGGTACGGATAATAAATCTTGTTGTTGAAAATGATATGCCAAGTAGTTTTTCTTTTTAGGGAAAATGTAAACGGTATTACTGACATATTTTGAGGTATTTTCATGCTTGCTTTATAAGCCCAGAAACAGAGTCTTGCTTTGCATAGACCTGGTTAGTGGGTAAATGTCGCCATCTGCTGTTGCAAAGTAAAATCGTCAAATGTGAAGTCTTGTGAAGAGGAGAAGCCGTTGAGATCACAGAATGCATGTTTTTTTATTGCCACAGCCCTGCAGTCAAAACATGTGGTTTTAATGGAACCCTATGGGGACGAAAACGTCCCTAAGGTGCTGAAAGGGAGTTTTTTTTGAAAAACTGAAACTACAAAAAAACAAATAATGCATCAAAATCAGTTTTGTTACTAATCTTTGACATATCCAAGGGTCTGATAGCCTGCAAAAAATCTCCCGCTTCCGATCACTTTTTATATTGAAAATCAGCCATTTTCGATCATTTTTTTCAAAAATCCAGCGCACCCTATATTCAATTGTAAATAAAAATATTAAAATCCGAAGAAAAAATATAATATTTGGTATTTTTGAAAAGAACAGAGGTAGATAGAACGATCTGTGAAAAAAAAGTTGAAAAAACTATTAATCTGATACATTTTTACAGCTGTTGCTTTTAGTGGACGAAAACGTCCTTAAGGTACAGAACGGGAGCTTTTTTGTCCACAGTGTATTATTAACCTTGGAAAAATTTCAAAACCAAATTTTGAAGATTTATTTAGAATTAAGCTTCCTGGGCAAAAATCATGCCATTTGAGATCATGCAGTGAAAGTTATGGCCAAAAAACTAGCAATTTTTTTTAAGAGGACTAAAAAGCCTCCAGAGGCCCAGAGGGTTTTAAAAATCGTCAAAAAAGATATTGCGATATTTATGTGAATCAATTTTTCTCCCATCCCTAGTTTGATATGTGCCTTTCCATATGGAGATAATCTGCAGCCAGGACATCTGTGAAGCACTATAATGCTTCATTCATTTTATCTATATTGGAAAAAGGTGCAATCCACTGCACTTTGTTATAAAGTTATTTGGATTAATCGTGCTGCTCTATATAAAAGTAATTATTGTCATCACTGACTGTCAGTTGCAACAAGGGACGGTTGCAACAAGCCTTATTTCTCCAATCAGAAACATGCTGGAGTGATGACACTCATACTGCACATTCACAGCTAGACCCTCGACCCACCAATAATAGAAAAGACATATTCAGCTTCTGCTCCTGCTTGTACTGAGACTAAGTTGTTTTAAGGAGATGAAAGTAGCTTTTTTCATGAGCTGTATTTTTGTCAAACTGTCCTGATCTTTTATATGAATGAATCCAAACCTACCTAGTTTGAATCACTGTTTTGTTGACTATCAAATGACCTGGTCAGCATGTGTCAGTGTCATTGTGTCTAGCTACTGTAGTACATGACGGTTGCAACTGCCATTTGAATATGGAAGCACTACACTGCAAAAACTCAAAATCTTTCCAAGAATATTTGTCTTATTTCTTGTCAAAATGTCTCATTTCTAGTCAAAACTAATCTCTTTCCACTTAAAATAAGACTCATTACCTAAAAATTAACTTGTTTTTAGATCATTTTCACTTGTTTCAAACTAATTTTCACTTGAAATAAGTAGAAAAATCTGCCAGTGAAACAAGTTTTTTGTGCTTGTAATAAGGAAGAAAAACTTGCTCCACTATCAGATTTTTTCTACTTATTCCAAGTGAAAATCTGCTTGAAAGAAGTAAAAAGTGTCTAAAAACAAGCTGCTTTTTAATGTGATGAGTCTTATTTTAAGTAGAATGAGATTTTTTTGACTAGAAATGACATTTTGACTAGAAATAAGACAAATATTCTTGGTAAGATACTTGAGTTTTTGCAGTGTATGCAAATGCAAATGTATAAAATGAAACATTTTTAGCTTAAAATAGGCACAATATATCTATTTTATTCCTCATGATGAACAGAACAGCCAATTATATTGAACCAGGAGAGGTTAAGATTTCAAAATAATTCCCCAGATAACTTCCTATAATGAAATATGCAATCTGTATCTAATATATAATATACATTTTATTATTAATTAAATCTGCATCTATAGCCTAGTTGTATCTTATTCTATGGGACAGAAGTAGCCACATATGCAGACACTACAGATGGAAATTAGGTGGGAGCTAAATCTGGTGCAACCATCTTTTCATTTTTTTTCCTTTAAATGATTAATGTAATTGCACATTGTCCCTTATTAAACTAATAAACTAAACTAAACATATATTTTCCTTTGAAAATTAGAGAAAAGTCAATTTATTTGACGTCATACAGTGAATAAATCATCCAAAAGTAGAGTAAATGTTTATGTTATGTTAGATTTTTGTTTTTGCAAATAGTTCTTGCAACTGTTCTCTGATAAATATTACTAAATAACTAAATAATACTATAGTATTATTGTAAGACAGTGCATATTTTAGGAATACTATGCTTATTGAGACAAAAATCAAAAGTTAATTAGTGAAATGTAATGTATGTTTAATATGTTGCAACCGTCCCTGATCCGTGTTGCAACGTCTGGATTCTTCCATTCAAATGAATATTGTGATTGATGTGTCATATGTAACCATCTTTAAATGACAAGACTAATTAGCTGACACATGTATGTTTAATCTATAAAAGTTTGGTGAGCCGAGTCCAAATAGTCTCTGAGTAACTGAGAAAAATGTAAAAAGTGTTGCAACTGTCCCCAAAAAGTCTCCCACTGCAAAAACTCTAAATCTTACCAGGAATATTTGTCTTATTTCTAGTCAAAATGTCATTTTTAGTCAAAACAAATCTCATTATACTTAAAATAAGACTCATCACATTAAAAAGCAGCTTGTTTTTAGACACTTTTTACTTCTTTCAAGCAGATTTTCACTTGAAATAAGTAGAAAAATCTGACAGTGGAGCAAGTTTTTCTTTCTTATTACAAACACAGAAAAAAAACATGTTTTCACTGGCAGATTTTTCTACTTATTTCAAGTGAAAATCGGTTTGAAACAAATGAAAATTATCTCAAAACAAGTAAATTTTTAGGTGATGAGTCTTATTTTAAGAGAAAAGAGATTAGTTTTGACTAGAAATGAGACATTTGGACAAGAAATAAGACAAATATTCTTGGAAAGATGTTGAGTTTTTGCAGTGTCCCTATTATTCATACTGTAGATAAACAGATGGATGACTGTGCTGAGGTAGCTACCACACCTGGAAGCGGTCGGAGCTGTAGAGCCTCTTCAGCGAGTCTCTGAAGGTCAGGGATGTGGGGAACTGTCCTGTAGCTGGACTCAGCTCCTCCGTGGCCACATGCAGCTCCTCCTCCTCCAGCTCAGCGTGCTGCACGTCGCCCACCGTGGTGAAATACCTCAGGTATCGAGCCATCGCAGCAGCAGATAGACTCTGTGGGGAGTCCCACCTCACCTCACCTCACCTCAGCTCAGCTCAGCTACAGGGAAGGAGAGATTTCAGGTGACAACATGTCAGAGAAAGAAGAGTTCCCACACACATGGCCAACTTGCAGAATTTACTGTATTGTATTGCAACGTTTCGGTGCTAGACCTTTTTCAAGCAAATGTTTGCACCAACACAGGAAGCCATCTTAAAGGGATAGTAGCATTTTTTTTAAAAGTGGGGTTGTATGATCTACAAATAGCCCCTAAGTACTTTAATTGCAGTAGAAGACTCTCTGCACTCCTCCCGTTAGCAACGCCAGCCCATAATAGCCCTGCCCAGAGATTTACAACATACAGTGTTGTGAACAGACCCAAAGAAACTGACTATTTTCACGGCCTAAAAGAGGTTTTACCTGAAAAAAAATACACAGTTCCATTGTTCACTATAATGTAATTTTTTCCAGCCCTTCAAAGTGCAGGAAAAACACAGTTTTTATTTGGAGCTAACCAACTGCTGATCGGCGGGCGCTAACCCTGGGCGGAGGGATACGTGAGTTGGTTAGGTCCAAATAAAAACTGTGTTTTTCCTGCACTTTGAAGGGCTGGAAAAAATTATATTATAGTGAACAATGGAACTGTGTATTTTTTTTTCAGGTAAAACCTCTTTTAGGCCGTGAAAATAGGCCGTTTCTTTGGGTCTGTTCACAACACTGTATGTTGTAAATCTCTGGGCAGGGCTATTATGGGCTGGCGTTGCTAACGGGAGGAGTGCAGAGAGTCTTCTACTGCAATTAAAGTACTTAGGGGCTATTTGTAGATCATACAACCCCACTTTAAAAAAAATGCTACTATCCCTTTAAATAGGAGTGGCTGTGTGACACAAACCAATCACTTTCCCACACGTCTGGGTGTGAGGAATTCAAATATTAAATATCAACATACAAACAGTAGAAACAGCATCAATATACAAAGGTAAAGAGCAATGAATATATATAGCCTACAATAAATACTAAGCTGCTGTGACTGGATGCATTAGGTCCTAATGGAAGGTAATAGCTAATAATCACAGTCAGAAACAATAAATATGACAGATAACAATAGAAAAATAGAAGACCGAGGGACTTGCAATAAAAAAGTGTGCAAGGATACAATAGAAATGTGAAACAGTCTGAACAAATCATGCAGAGTCGACCTGCATAGGTGACAACATGTCAAAAGCGAACGGACAACACAGCTTGCCTTATTGTGTTTCATTGCATCTGTGCACATTTCTCCACACGTTAGACAATCTGAGTTCACTTCTCCATTATCAGGCTTGCGACATGTCGTTAAGAAATCAGGCCATCGGAGTGTTAGGGAAGCTGCAGACGTCCCTCTCTCCCATCATGCACCACCCCACAACTCAACAGGAAGAAGTCATGAGACTGTTTACAGAGTAAGTGGAGGATATCCACCATTATCATCACGGCTGCAGCCCCCCCCTCTCCCCCCTCCACACAGGAACTGTCTTGGTTTATCTGTCGACATGAAGAGCACTGGAGTTAGAAATGTGCACTGACACAACAGATATGAATCCATACAGCTGCTGTCAGCTGACCACACCACACAGAAACATGAAGAGTTCATCTGTAAAAGCAGCACTGCAAAAACTAAAAATCTTTCCAAGAATATTTGTCTTATTTCTGGTCAAAATGTCTCATTTCTAGTCAAAACTAATCTCTTTCCACTTAAAATAAGACTCATCACCTAAAAATGAACTTGTTTTTACATCATTTTCACTTGTTTCAAACTAATTTTCATTTGAAATAAGTAGAAAAATCTGCCAGTGAAACAAGTTTTTTGTGCTTGTAATAAGGACGAAAAACTTGCTCCACTATCAGATTTTTCTACTTATTTTAAGTAAAAATCTGCTTGAAAGAAGTAAAAAGTGTCAAAAAACAAGCTGCTTTTAATATGATGTGTCTTATTTTAAGTAGAATGAGATTTGTTTTAGAAGAAATGACATTTTGACTGGAAATAAGACAAATATTCTTGGTGAGATATTTGAGTTTTTGCAGTGAGATAAGTGCCATTTTGGAAAAAAATGAGCCGAGGTTTTGTAATTATTCTTTGCATAGTGTTTTATTTTTTTCCAGATATGTCTGTTTTGTTACATCTCAAAGTCACTCAATTTTGGTTTGACTGATATCACCTTATGTAAATTTTTTAAAAATGGAGTTATCTGCTTTTGCAAATGAACTCTTCACATCAGGGATTTGGCTGAGCACTAGTATGTTTTGGACTATGTGTAGTTTACAGTAGCACATTTCCATTGTCGCCAGACACCCATGTGCAGGGCCGTTGCTAGGAATTCTGGGCCCCCTTAAAGAATACTAAAGTGGGCCCCTCCCCCTAACTTTTCCAGTTTTTTTTCTTAGACTACGTATGTATTATCATTTTTTATTTAGCCTTCTTTGTTTTGATGCTAATGCAGCATTACACTGCAAAAACTCAAGTATCTTAGTAAGAATATTTGTCTTATTTCTAGTCAAAATGTAATTTCTAGTCAAAACAAATCTCATTCTACTTAAAATAAGACACATCATATTAAAAGTAGCTTGTTTTTAGACACTTTTTACTTCTTTCAAGCAGATTTTCACTTGGAATAAGTAGAAAAAATCTGATAGTGGAACAAGTTTTTCTTCCTTATTACAAGCACAACAAACATGTTTTCACTGGCAGATTTTTCTACTTATTTCAAGTGAAAATTAGTTTGAAACAAGTGAAAATGATCTAAAAACAAGTAAATTTTTTAGGTTATGAGTCTTATTTTAAGTGGAAAGAGATTAGTTTTGACTAGAAATGAGACATTTGGACAAGAAATAAGACAAATATTCTTGGAAAGATGTTGAGTTTTTACAGTGTACTATGAGTATCAGTCAGGGTCTTACACAGAATAAATCAGTCATACAAAGATTAGACTACTGGGGTTTTTTATGGGCCCCACTGGGCGCTGGGCCCCTAGAGTTATCATCACCTTTCTCCCCTAGACAACGGCCCTGCTGATCAGCTGACTGCTGACCCAACACATCTGGTTCAATCTGATCCCACAACAACAGTCGCTGCAGCAGCTCAGGTAGAACAGCTGAGGCTGCAGGAGCTGCACCAAGGCTCCACTTACAAACACATGTCATTAAAATAAATAAATGAATAACAATGTTGCAGTGTAGAAAGTGAATGAGCCGCTGCTGACAGAGTTGAGCTGGTTCCTACCTCAGGTCCACAGTGTGTTGTGTGTTAGCAGCAGTTAGCTGTGTTCGGTCCACAGCGGAGGACAGACAGCAGTCCTCTTCACTCGTGATGTCTACGTCCGTCCGGGGTTTGTTAGTGCCAGACCAGACCAGACCAGCAGCTCCCCGCTCCACTGCGCCTCAGCTCGGTGGACTCAACCCGGGAACAGTCGCTGCTCCGCGGCTGCAGCTGCAGGTCCCAGGTCGGTGTTGGTGTTGGTGCGTCCTGCTCAACTTCTTCAACCAAACTTCTCAACGCAGTTTAACTTCAGTCACAAACTCCGCCTTCCTCCCCTTCCTCCTCCTCCTCCTCCTCCTCCTCCTCCCCGTCCTGTCCGGTCCACAGCTGGATGACGGGGTGGTGCAATCCACAAAAATCTAACTTTTGCAGAATGAAAAGCACTTTCATTCATATAAACAGGTTTTTGTCTAACCCAGAGGTTCTCAACTAGTTTCACTCTGGGCTCCACATTGTCCCATGGTCATTAAGTCACGACCCACTTTTATAGAATTCAAACCAAGATTTTTATTTTTTATTTTTTTTAAAGCCTTTAAAAACTCATCTTGCTCTTTCTTGAGCAAAGTGCATTTCAGAGCACATGAATGAAACTGAGGAGTTACCATGACAACTGCATGTACGGAAGTGAATAAAAAAATATCAAACTGCACAAAATGGAGACCAACAAAACGATATATTTGACTTCTAATGCATCTCTGCATTCAGAGCATGTTCACTAAAGTGAATAAATATCAAACTGCACAAAATAAAGACCCACAAAACAAAACAAAACCAGATTCATTGCATCAGGCCACATTAATAAGAAACTGATATCTTTGCATTCAGAGCAAATGGAGCAAATAATAAGAAAGTGAGGAGGAGCATTACAACTGCATGTGTTCACGTTATTTTTCAAAGTAAAAGACATGTCCAACATCAGATGTGCATTAAATATTATTTACTTTTTTGACCAGCTGTCCGCGACCCATCCAGAACGGGTCTAGACCCACTTTTGGGTCCCGACCCACCAGTTGAGAACCACTGGTCTAACCAACTACACATTGTTGCATAATGAAAAGACTCTCATCTTTAGTAGCCGATGCTTTGCCACAATACTAGAATGGTTCAGATTGTAGAGAATTCTTCAGATTGTTCACATGCACAGTTAAATATTTGCAGATACACACACATTCTGTTGAAACATTTATTTTTCACCAAACAAGTCAGTGCAACATATGCACAGCAGATATGTTTACATTGGGGTGAACAAAAATATATATGCTCACAAAAAAAGGAAACTGAAAAAAAAAAATGCAGGGAAAAAAAGAGGAAAACTCTCCTCCCCCTCTCATTCCCCCCCTCCCTCTCTCTGCAATGTCTTCCACTGTTGTAAAAAAAAAAAAAAAAAAAAAAGGTGCTCACCTATGGTCTTTTAGTGCTTAGGCTACTTCCTTGAAGTGGTAACTATTAACCTTTGAGGTGTTTGGCCAAGTGGCACATACGTATATTTTGAATCATTTTGAATGGCAGTGTTGTGAAATGGCCATTATGTCAGATTGTTGTGCCATTTTGAATTGCAGAATGTGTCTAAAACAGAAAATGTGTTTAAAGTTTTGGAGACTTGGGAAGAGGCCTCTGCTCTCTGTGTCATTTTAATGTTATTTTATAGTGTGTTAGTAATTTGATCAGGTGTCTAAAATTATTTATTTTACTCAGCTCCTATAACTTGCAGAATGTTTATGGCAGGGCTCTCAAATATAGCAGTAAACTTTTCAAAGTATATCACAAAATTCATTATTTGAATGGGCTGGGAGAAGTTTCAGAGTCCTCCGTTCCTTCTCTGGGTTACGGGGGGGGGGGGGTCCGCGCAGCAGTATTTGTCCATGTAATGGTTGTGAATGGTGCTCACTTTTCTTCGTCCAAAAAGACACACCAAAAAACATCCAAATACCTCCATGCTGCTCGTCTGTAATGTCCCTCTGGTATTGAAGCCCCGACATGAGAAATTGTTCCGCCGGACACAGGCAGAGCAGTGAACTGAGACACTGGGAGCTTCCGCTACAAACAAGCTTAAAATATAGACTTATTTAATTTTTTTCGGAACAGTTTCTCATGTCGGGGCTTCAATACAAGAGGGACATTACAGACGAGCAGCATGGAGGTATTTGGATGTTTTTTGGTGTGTCTTTTTGTTACGAAGAAAGTTGGTATCCATTGACAACCATTATAGGACTCTGAAACTTCTCACAGCTCTTAGTCGACATGAGGGTGAGTAGATAATGAGTAGAAATTTGAATTTAGGGTGAATTATCCCTTTAAGTGTCTTTTAGAACTTTACATGTGTACAGACTGTTTCTGGTTCTGAGTCTATGACCCTGAGGTAACTAAACTGATCACCAGTCCTCCTTGTTATGTCTTATTGTATGCTGCTGTATATGTATTGCTGTAATTTCACTGTACTTCTGTATAGCGACAATAAAGGCTGATTCTGATCAAATCCAATGACATCAGTAATTATCAATATACACTCACTGTCTATCTTTTTTTTTTTTTTTTTTTTTAAATAATCATGTTAAAACCTGAGGTGGCTGCATCACTTTCACTTTTACTACTCAAGGCTCAGCTAATGCAGCCGACCATATGACTGGGAATTCATTACTGGTATTGCAATTAGGATTATTATGACAGTAGTGACAGAAAATGTATTACAAATGTAGGGCATTAATATATGATATGTATGAACTATGATGTTTTTGATATATTGTGGTAGTATGCATGTATAAATTGATGTGTGTGCACATGTGTACATGTGTATTGTTGTTTTTATAAGTGTTTAATATATGTGAAGTGTAGTTATGATTGGAATGTATGACTGTATGTATTGATGTCTGGGTATATCATTGATACACTGTGTATGTACCCCAGGAAGATTTGTGGTTGCCAAGGCAGCAGCTAATGGGGATCCATCTAATAAACTAAACAAAACTTTTCAAACAGCTAAAAACTCAGAAGGATGGCGATGTTAGGCCTTCACCTCTGCCACAGAAGTTGGTGTGGTATTGGTGGTGTATTATATTTCCATCCATGTGCAAGTGTGACTCCATGTATTTTATTTCTTCATTTGTGACTTTTGTTTTATTTAAAGCCCCGGTACAGAGCTTTTAACTGGACACGCAAAAGTCTGTGGTTTCTGCTGATGTGTCTGTCACCTACAACAGCAAATGAGTCCATCAGTGTGAAGATACGCTATTTCATTTTAAGTCGTCTAATTCTAGACCTCTGGAAGGCATGGTCGGGTCGGACCACTGACCAAACCATACCAATAGATACATTACTACGCACGCTGCAGATAGCTGCTAAAAATATGGATGTTTGGATGTTTCCAAAACAAATCTACACACGCTGGCCAGACAAACATCTTCAGGACAGTGGGAAATGCAGTCTTCATTCCAGCAAAACACCACCGCTTTCGTCCACAATCAACACTAAAATGAAAAGTCTGTACAGGGGCTTTAAAGGGATAGTAGCATTTTTTTAAAAGTGGGGTTGTATGATCTACAAATAGCCCCTAAGTACTTTAATTGCAGTAGAAGACTCTCTGCACTCCTCCCGTTAGCAACACAGTTTTTATTTGGACCTAACCAACTGCTGATCGGCGGGCGCTAACCCTGGGCGGAGGGATACGTGAGTTGGTTAGGTCCAAATAAAAACTGTTTTTCCTGCACTTTGAAGGGCTGGAAAAAATTATATTATAGTGAACAATGGAACTGTGTATTTTTTTTCAGGTAAAACCTCTTTTAGGCCGTGAAAATAGGCCGTTTCTTTGGGTCTGTTCACAACACTGTATGTTGTAAATCTCTGGGCAGGGCTATTATGGGCTGGCGTTGCTAACGGAAGGAGTGCAGAGAGTCTTCTACTGCAGTTAAAGTACTTAGGGGCTATTTGGAGATCATACAACCACACTTTAAAAAAAAAAACAAAAAAAAACGCTACTATCCCTTTAATAGCAGACCCTTAGTAAATTTATTTTGTGCATGCATTATGTGATTTGAATACCTTTAAAAGCACAGTATCATTATGTACCAGAAAGTGTCAGTATCAAAATTTAAAATATTTGGTATTGCCCCACCCCTAATGTGTAGAAAAGAAAACCACACAGACACTGAAATGTGAAACTTATTTCATTTTATTCATGTTGTTGACAGAAACTATGCTCTTCAGTCCCGGGTTCAGCAGTGAATCCTTCAGCAGCTTCATCCAGACCAGCAGGACCTCAGGATCTCACCAACCACACTGTATAAAAACAAAAGCAACCATCATTAGACCACTTCATCTCCTCTCCAGGGTCGGTGCACAAAGACATGAGGCTCAAATCTGTTCCAGGTCTTCAGTCAGGTTTTGGTAAATGGGTTTTACGTAAACCTGTGCCAAGTCCTGGGCTTTCTCTCCCAACGTTCAGATTCTGCAGCAGAGAGGGTTAGCTCTGCCACAGCAGTACAGGTTGGGGTTCAACACATACTGAGCTGAGCTAGGGCTGCACAATTATTCATCCAATCTTAATCACGATTAAATTGATAATTGATAAAAATGATTGTCAGGATATTAACATATTAAATTAAAACGGTCTGTGCTGCATATCAAATCAGAGCCTGTAGAGCCTGTAGAGCCTGTACTTTCTTACTTTTGAGTAAAGGAGTTGAATCAGCAGCTACGTCTACCAGATTTACTTTTTTACACAAGTATCTGTAGGCTACTGTACAGAATGACACCTCTGCACTGGCATTTATTTTTCGCTAGCCCTTTTTTTTCTTCCATTCAGTGCACAGGATTTTGGAATAGGGGAAAATATACATACGATTTTAGAATTTTCAGCTAATTTTTGATATTTTTGTGCCAAAATCAAGTCAGGATGTGTTAAAAACTTAAAACTAACTATTCTATTGAATTCCTTGGCCCCAAATTGTGTAGAAAAATGTGTTAATTTGTCTCTGTGAGTTGTTTACTTAAAGAGCTATGCCAATTTCATTTTCAGTTTTTTCAGCTTTGAATTTGGGATAGGTGCAGTAAAGGGTTAAAAATAAACACCACGGGACATTTTTTCATCCTGTTACCTGTCAGAATCTTAAAATAGACACTTTAAAGATTAAGAAAAAAACAGGTGGGGAAAAAAATCCACTATGTGCTCGTGGACCCCTGTTTCCATCTAGACTATTTGTCTTGGGTAAATTTTATCTTATTTATTTTTATTATATGTTTCATTTTGAACTGAAAGCCTTGTTCACATATTGTTTGTTTCAAATAGAAAGTGCAATAAAAACATGTTCTATCTAACATAATGTATACAGGGTTCCTACATCTTAAGCCAAGTTAAATTTAAGACTTAAGACTTTTTTAAAGCCACTTGAAATGAAATTTAAGACAGACTTCATAATAAACACAAATGCAAAAAAAAAAGAAAAAATGTCACCACATACATAGGGTTAGGGACAATTTTACCAACTTTCCTATGTGATCAAGGTAAAGTGACCGCTACATGAATAATTGGGGGGAGTGACATCATTTAACAGCTGTATAGTTGTTGAGAGGAGATGATAAACTAAAAAGGACGCGTTTGCTCGTTCGTAAAGTGATTAAAATAACTGGGAAATGCGCATTAAAAGAACTCGCACGAGTTTTCTGCAGCTGTCTTTCTAAATAAATGCATAAAAAGTCAGAAAAAAACACTGACTCGGGAGCTGGTGACGGCCGCCACTAACTTCTCTATGTCGAAATGTTACCAATTATTTTGAGATTTGAGACTAATTACAACTATAAAATACCACTTACCATGTGTTAACATTTTAAGACTTTTGAAACATTGATTTAAGACATTTTAATGCCAATTAAGGCCTTATTGTTTTTAGATTAATGAATTCAATGCCTTTTAAGACTTTTTAAGGATCCGTAAGAACCCTGTGTAGGCTACGGTACAGAATGACACCTCTGCACTGGCATTTATTTTTCGCTAGCCCTTTGTCTTGGGTAAATTTGATCTTATCATTTATTTTTATTTTATGTTTCATTTTGAACTGAAAGCCCTCTTCACATATCGTTTGTTTCAAATAGAAAGTGCAATAAAAACATGTTTTATCCAACATAATGTATAATTGTGATTAATAATCGTGATTTCAATATTGACAAAAATAATCGTGATTATTATTTTGGCCATAATTGTGCAGCCCTATGCTGAGCAACACATCTGTATAACATCTGTATGACCAACCTGATGTCCCAGCTGTGTGTGGGTGTGTGCTGCCCCCTGCAGGTCAGGCAGCTGCTCCACATGCTGCTGCTGCAACAGAAACAAGACAGAGCGGTGGTGAGTGAAGCCAGAACCAAACCACCGATGGAGCTGCTGGTCTGAGCAGCTAAAGCTCAGAGGTTAAAGGTCACCATGGTGATGTCTGCATGATGTGTTATATATTCACTCATCACAGCAGCAGCAGCTACTAGGGATAAAGCAGCTGTGGTTCAGTCAGACTCACCATGAGCTGCACACGAACCAGCCATCCCATAGAGAGCAGCTTCAGGGCTCCACCACCTACAACACAACACACTTCAGTTAAGACAGACACACAACCAACCACACTGTTCAGCAGCAACATGTTTTGTTACATGAGAAATGAAAAAAGGTGCTTCAAACACCAAACTTCACCCAAAAAAACAAAACAAATCTGATTTTTGTCAACTGCTCTCAAAGTTATTATAGATTTTAAATTTTCATTTGTTTTTATTTTGTGTTTCAATTCACTTTTTTATTTCTGTTTAGTAAACAAGTGATTAAATAGTTTTAGTTTTTATTTTGAGGAATTGACTACTGGTAGTTTTTATTTTTCAGGTTTTAGGAGAAAGCCTCTGTCAGACCTCTGATGATAAACTTCCAAATTGTGGGATTTTTCCCTTTTAGTTACATCCCATAATGTTCCCATCAGTCCTCATCAGGTTCCATTCACTTTTATCTACCTGTGGGTGTTAAAAAAAAAAAAAGCTTTGTTCCAGCTGCAATAACACAGGTAAACAAGCTGTAGTTTGCACAAAAGCTGCACAAGTCACTTATCGGCGCAAGATGTATCCCCTTTTTTTTTTTTATCTCATTGCTTTTATTTATTTTTACTCTTAAACTTGTAGGAAATTTTGCTCTTGGTGTTTTTAATTTTTCTTTTTAAACCATTTTAACTATGTATTTTTAGTTTCATGTTTTTACTTTCTATATTTATTTCATGAACTGCAGCACTTTCTGTCGTGTCCAATCTGTCTCTTGTTTTATGTGTACGTGTTCTTTTTAAATGTCCTGTTTCTGATTTGATTGTTCGTTTTCTGTTGCTTGTTTAACTCTCGATGCAAAACTAGTTTACCCTTGGGTGTCAATAAAGTAACCTGAATCTACTCCAAGTCGTCCCATATTGAGCTGTGGCCTTTTCTTCCTACAGCTTTAGAATCTCTAAGAAACTAAACTGATGTCTAGTCATTAAAGACATTTTTTTCTCCAAAAACTACAGTCGACTAAATTATCTTTTCACTGCTAGTTTTAGTACTACAGGGTATATACACAGGAATCTTGAAGTTAATTCTAAAACCTTTTTAAGACTTTTTCAAGACCTTCTCAATATGTTTCAGTACCTCACCGCCACTTCAAGCTGTAACCATTTACACTAGTGACACTTTTAACTTAAAAGTTCTAGTTTGTGATAAAGACTATAAACCACTATGATACAACAGTATTCAAAATAGGCTGGGATAATAAATAAAAGGCAAAGTTTATAATAACAAAAAACATTGCTCCACTCTCAAAAAACCAAAACAACAATCTTCTTTTCTTTTTTATGTACCGGTTCATCTTTGTTTTTTAATAAAATGAATAAATTCACACACTTTCACAATGTCTTTTAGGACTCAAACTCTTGGACAGCTAATTCAGAAAAAAGTACCTTCACAATTTAAAAGTCGTGAAAAGACTTTAATACTTTTTAAGGGTCTTAATTTCCCCTACATTGATTTATCACCTTTTAATACTTTTCCAGCCAGGCCTAGGTTGTGGTGTGCAGCCCTACACTAGGCCCAGGTTGTGGTGTGCAGCCCTACACTAGGCCCAGGTTGTGGTGTGCAGCCCTACACTAGGCCCAGGTTGTGGTGTGCAGCCCTACACTAGGCCCACCCTGCTGAAGAACCAGGACGGGCCACTCTCGTTGGGCCGCGCTCTGAGGCGTCAGCAGCAACAGCCTCTAAAACAGAAGCTGCTGAGCTGCCGCGGGAACAGAGACTTCCTCTACCAGCGCTGTAACACCGAGCCGGACACGACGCCCGGTCAGCTGACTGAGCGCTGGACACACACCCACACACACACACACCTCAACATCAACTTCAGTTAGAATAAATGTTACCTGTTGCTTCAGGAGGAGAGCAGCTCTGTCCACGACTGACCCCAGGCCAGTCTTACTTCAGTGAATGCAGCATCTGAGAAACAAAATGAATGAATTTAGGTACATATCAAGCTTATATATCTATCATAATTTAATATTTTCAGGACAATTATTCCAGATGTTAACCCCTCTAACAGAAAGACAGTGATTTTTTACAGTAGTTTGAGTCTTTGGTTTCTCAAATAATAGTGGTCTTCTCAGGTTAGAACTGGAATCCTTCATTTTAAACAGATTCTGGATATCTGGAGGAAGAAGAAGTTTATTTTTTGCTTTGTACATGGTTTGTATTGTAATGTAATCAACTAAGTCCCTGAATTTCAAAATGTTCAGGCGACTAAATAGTGAGTTGGTTGGCTAATGGAAAGGTTTATTACTGATGATTCTTATAGCCTTTTTTTGCAATAAAAAAATAGAATTTGTATTTGTTCTGTATGTGTTTCCCCAGACCTCAATGCAATATGTCATATAAGGGGCAATTAATATAATGTGACTAGTGATTGTTGAGAGAGGAAAGCTTGGGCTTTATAAAGAATTGCAATAGATTTTGACATAATTTTTTTGGATTTGACATAATTTAAATGTCAAATTAGTGCAAAGTGAGGTGGTGGTCTACAATCAGCTGACCAGCATATCAGAGCTTCAGTAGACAGCAAACAGCTGAGAATTAAGTGCAGCTGACATGATTGTAATTAATTGGCACAGAACCAAGCTTGGTATCATTAACCACACTGCAACAAATCACTATTATGGACTGATTTTCCAATTACGGCTATGTGAAATAAACAGAATGCAAAGTGATTTGCAGAGTTATAGAGCACTGTTTCATTTTTTTTGTTTTTTTACAGTGCAGTAGTTTCCAGTCGCCCCCACATTGTCCTCATTCACCCATGTTCACGGTCTAGGTTGCAGCAAATAACCCAAAGAAACGGCCTATTTTCACGGCCTAAAAGAGGTTTTACCTGAAAAAAAATACACAGTTCCATTGTTCGCTATAATATAATTTTTTCAGCCCTTCAAAGTGCAGGAAAAACACAGTTTTTATTTGGACCTAACCAACTGCTGATCGGCGGGCGCTAACCCTGGGCGGAGGGATACGTGAGTTGGTTAGGTCCAAATAAAAACTGTGTTTTTCCTGCACTTTGAAGGGCTGGAAAAAATTATATTATAGTGAACAATGGAACTGTGTATTTTTTTTCAGGTAAAACCTCTTTTAGGCCGTGAAAATAGGCCGTTTCTTTGGGTCTGTTCACAACACTGTATGTTGTAAATCTCTGGGCAGGGCTATTATGGGCTGGCGTTGCTAACGGGAGGAGTGCAGAGAGTCTTCTACTGCAATTAAAGTACTTAGGGGCTATTTGGAGATCATACAACCCCACTTAAAAAAAAAAAATGCTACTAACCCTTTAAGGGGAATTTTTCTCCATGTTAAGCTGTAAGTCTGTTAAACTGTTTCTGACACTTGCAGCTCATCTGTTGTTGGTCCAGGTGTGTTCTGAATCACACCCACATGATGAAAACTAATGTGAATGTGCAATCTGTTAATTGAGTACTAAAGTAATTGAGAACATTTAAATTCTGTTATTTTTTTCCTTCTACAATAGAAGCAGGTGGTGTAAAGGCCCAGGTTGATATAGTAAAGTCTTAATATCCAGCCCTATAATACATCAGAGTGCATCATCTTGGGCTGTTTTATATGAACTCACCTTCAGCTGGTTCAACCTGCAGCAGTCACACTCCTGACCAGCACCAAGACCAGAGGCCATGTCCCTGTCCAGGTGGACTCATCTGTGTGCTGTGAAGAACAAATAAATGAAGACCACCATCAGTGTGTTAATGGACAATACATTTCCCTCTAATCTGACACACTGCAACAGTCAATAAACCCAGATTCAACACTTGAGCAGTGTACGTTCAAAAGCCACCACAGTCAGATAGATGTGGACTAAGAAATTAGCTACAAGGACAAAAGATACGAGTCTACTGATTAATGAACCACTAAAGTAATGTACGAGTGTTTGCAAATAATGACAACTGACCATTTGTATTTTCCTCAACGCGTTTAGGTCTAATTCTTATGGTTTTTGATTATCAGGTCTACTGTTTAGAGGTAAGAAAAGGTGTAAATTGTAATTTGACAAGACTTCCTTTTCTCTGGAAAAGCATCGTTCAAGTTTAACAGAACATGACTGACTCAGCGTGTGGAGAAAAGTTTCCTCCGAGTCTGTTCAACTAATTCTGACTTCCAACAAGTTTGCTGAAAATAGGGACAATGAAGTCACCTATCCATAACGGCGTCTTTATATTGTGCCCGTTCACATTGGAGGATTAAATTCAGCACAGGTTGAGAATCAATCAGGCTGATTGTTCTCCTCTGATGGACAACATTAGCTTGATAGCCCGTGTAGTGGGCCCACGGCCGTTGCTAGGAATTCTGGCCCCCCTTAAAGAATACTAAAGTGGGCCCCTCCCCCTAACTTTTCCAGTTTTTTTTCTTAGACTACGTATGTATTACCGTTTTTTATTTAGCCTTCTTTGTTTTGATGCTAATGCAGCATTACACTGCAAAAACTCAAGTATCTTACCAAGAATATTTGTCTTATTTCTAGTCAAAATGTCATTTCTAGTCAAAACAAATCTCATTATACTTAAAATAAGACTCATCATATTAAAAGTAGTTTGTTTTTAGACACTTTTTACTTCTTTCAAGCAGATTTTCACTTGGAATAAGTAGAAAAAATCTGATAGTGGATCAAGTTTTTCTTCCTTATTACAAGCACAAAAAACTTACTTTCACTGGCAGATTTTTCTACTTATTTCAAGTGAAAATTTGTTTGAAACAAGTGAAAATTATCTAAAAACAAGTATTTTAAGTGGAAAGAGATTAGCTTTGACTAGAAATGAGACATTTGGACAAGAAATTAGACAAATATTCTTGTTGTTATTCTTGCAGTTCACTGGAGAGAACAAATCATTCACCTCCTTTTAATGTTCTATCTATCATCCATTAACCACAACGTTCAACTCCAACAAGAGCACAAAGTATATTTATAGACTGTAAAAAGAAACACACAAGGCACAAAGGCCACGTGCTACTTTAACTAGAAGTCCGGCCGCTCCCTCGTGCAGCTCCACGTGCACTGAACATGTAACGTTACTGTAACGTAACGTCTCTGTAACGTTAGTGTGTCGTTTATTATCAGACCGAGCAGCACGTGTTGTAGCGTTAATAGACATATTTATAATATTTATGGCGGTAAAACTCACCAGCAGCAGCCAAGGCTTCATCTCACGAGCCAGTCCGACACACCGAGAGATGGAGCGGAAGTCACGCGCGCATTTATAGAGCGCGTGTGCCGCTGAGCATTGTGGGACAGGAAGCTAGCCTCTTTTCTTTTTTTTTCAAACTTTATTGTTTTTTTTGTTTGTTTTTTTAGAAACTTTATTAAGTCATCATGGTGCAATCCAATACAATTCAATACACCAACAGAACATCGCCAGGGGGTTTCAGTACAGACAATACAATGCTTTCATACAAAAACATTGTAAAGTGTACATAAATTCAAAGTTTTTATAGCTTTCATGTTGATTGATTTTTTAATAGACGTAATGTATTGTTTGGCTTCATTTTCAAAAATAAGAAAAAGTGTTTTTTGATTAGTGTAACGACATTTATGAATGTGCCATTTGGCTAACTGTATAATAAGACTGATGATATAGTATTGTTTTTCTTTAGAAGATGGATTGTCAGTGGAGCCAAACAATAACATGTTCAAAGCACAGCCTGGAAAAAAGAGGTTCAATCGAAAAACAAAACAGGTTACAAATATCTTCCCATAATTTAGTTGAGAAAGGGCGAGACCAAAATAAATGAAAAATATCTTCAGGGTGTCCTACACAGAAAGAGCAGTTTAAATCTATATCTTTAAAATGTACATACATTCTCAAACAGGAACAGTTTTCCTAAGACATGACTTTTCTTACAATAAAAATAGAAAATTAAATCTACAAGGCTTGGGACTGAATAAGTAAAAAGCTATTTTAAATGTGTGAAAAAATAAATAAATAAATAAAATAAAAGATATAACACAAGCTGAAGGCCTTGTACTTATTGGGACTCTTCACAAATAAACAAATTACATCGTATTGCAATTTCCATCATACCATTATTTTTTTCATTTCCATCTGCCAGTAAATTTAAGGAACAAAAATATTTGTTTAGTTCATTTTTAAAACAGATTATTGACGGGGATTTACTTTTCCATTTACAGTACAACAGTGTATATGGTATTTGCCCAAAAGTAATACTAGGCTATATATTCAACAAATTTGACATCATCTTTGAAAAGAAGGATGTGTTCTTTATTAAAGGGTGTGACATTTTCTATTTCATTTTTTAACCAATCAAACACATTTTTCCAAAATAGTGTGACTACTGGACAAGAGTAGATGGAAGCTATAGCCTCAAGATCGTCCTCAACGGCCCTGCTTACGTTGGTTGACCTTTAGTTGACATGGTCATTGGTTTCCTGTGCAAATACGTCTGAATTGAACTGGTGTAGATAGGAGGTGATTTTCTACCTTTTGCTTTTAGGAAACACAATGAATGGCTCCATATTGATTTCAACTTGATGGGTGTGAGACAAATGTCTACTAATGAAGTGAGAAGAGTGGTTTGGTTAGGGACAGCCAGGGGACCTGAACAGTGCTTTTAAACTATAAAGAACACTTGACTTGTATTATTACTCTTTCCACAAGGAGAAAGTAGGAAGAAAAACATGTGGAGATAAACATAAAACTGGAATTAGCAAATGAAATCATCACAAAAACAACAGTAGATAAAACAGTCCGAAGAATAAAGGAGAAGTGACATTTATGAACAGAATACATCGAACTTCACTGTACCTTTTTCATCTGCAGTAGTGTGTTTATGTGTGTGCACATACATCCACATCATCAAATAGAAATGTAGTGTAACACACTGCAAAAAATCAAATATCTTACCAAGAATATTTGTCTTATTTTTAGTCAAAATGTCATTTCTAGTCAAAACAAATCTCATTCTACTTAAAGTAAGACTCATCACATTTAAAAAGCAGCTTGTTTTTATACACTTTTTCCTTCTTTCAAGCAGATTTTCACTTAAAATAATCTGTTAGTGGGGCAAGTTTTTCTTTCTTATTACAAACACAAAAAACTTGCTTTCACTGGCAGATTTTTCTACTTATTTCAAGTGAAAATGTGTTTGAAACAAGTGAAAATGATCTAAAAACCCCTTAAAGAATACTAAAGTGGGCCCCTCCCCCTAACTTTTCCAGTTTTTTTTCTTAGACTACGTATGTATTATCATTTTTTATTTAGCCTTCTTTGTTTTGATGCTAATGCAGAATTACACTGCAAAAACTCAAGTATCTTAGCAAGAATATTTGTCTTATTTCTAGTCAAAACAAATCTCATTCTACTTAAAATAAGACTCATCATATTAAAAGTAGCTTGTTTTTAGACACTTTTTACTTCTTTCAAGCAGATTTTCCCTTGGAATAAGTAGAAAAAATCTGATAGTGGATCAAGTTTTTCTTCCTTATTACAAGCACAAAAAACTTGCTTTCACTGGCAGATTTTTCTACTTATTTCAAGTGAAAATCTGTTTGAAACAAGTGAAAATGATCTAAAAACAAGTTAATTTTTAGGCGATGAGTCTTATTTTAAGTGGAAAGGGATGAGTTTTGACTAGAAATGAGACATTTTGACAAGAAATAAGACAAATATTCTTGGAGAGATTTTGAGTTTTTGCAGTGTGTGTGTGCATATTGATTTTTCTCCAGCTGAGTTTGTTCTGTTTGTTACTGGTTCCTTTGACATGATGTGTTGTTATGTTGTGCTTTATGGACAAATGCAAAGATCCAGTCTCTGTCTGCATTGCAGATTATATCAACTCTGATTTGGCCCTGACATCTGATCTGGCCCAGTTGTTCAAAGGTAATCCGATCGGATTTTGGGTAATGGATTGGATCAAATCTTGAAAATGGGTTGTTCAAAACCAAAAACAGATTCTGAGATCAGATTCGATCACGTAATCCAAATTGGTTTTGATCTGGATAAAACCCTCAGTTTGTGTTGTTCAAAACTTTTCAGTAGGATCGGGATAACTTTGACCCAAAAAAATCAGGATTATTCTGATTTCTGAGCAGTTTGGTGGATTCAGGAACTAAATGTGATTTAAATTAAATTCAAACTGGTCAAATAAACAATATTCATAAAGTAGTATATATACAGTTATTGATTTATATTTTGCACCTAATTTTAAACCACAACAGTGATTAGTAAATAATGTTAACTTTTGAATATTCTACAACTGAAAAACTTTTCCCCAACTACTTTCCCCCAAACTGAATTTAATGAAATTTGAAGTTTGAATTTTGAAATTTGAAGTTTGAATTTGAAACACATGCAACATTTGCTTTTTTCAATTTATTGTAACAGCCCGAACCAGATGGGGTCTGGCTGTTTAAAAGACATTGAAGAAACAACAAAGAGCACAGAAAACAATACATACACTCCGTTTTCAAATAAACACACTTTGAGAGACCCCATGCTGTTGTTCTACCTGTTGTTAACAGACCAATCAGCCTTCAGTGTGATGCACAGTCCCATCTAGAGCATCATTATCCGTATTTGTTAATCTTGAAAATTTGGATTTGGATCAGACTGATCCAATCTAACTTTGTGTTGAACAACTGGGATAAAAGTAAAACAGATTACGTGATCCTGGATAGAAAAAAAAGGGATCATTTTTATCCAGATTACACCTTTTGAACAACTAGAGCAGTTGTTCTTTTTCAGAAGGAAGTGGTTCATTTGGAAGATCTTCTGTCCACAGGGTGGCAGTGCAGTTTTAGAAATGGATGGAGGTGGATGAGGGGCTCTGGTGTAAAAAAAGAACACGTGAGCTGCGGTCACTCAGCTTTTAGGTGAATAAACTTCTCTCTAAGTGATGAAGATAAAGATAAAGAGAAGGAACGATGACGAGCAGAAAGAGATGTCATATATGACGGGAAAATGAAGAGACATGGAGACAAAGAGAGACAGACAGAGAGAGAAAAGCACATCGATGCAGTCAGAGAAGCAGCAGACACACACAGGCAGAGGAGCAGAGATAAGAGACGTGGGGTTCACTCTCCGGGTAGGACACACACACACTCAGACATGTGTGTGTGTGTGTGTGTGTGTGTGTGTGTGTGTGTGTGTGTGTGTGTGTGTGTGTGTGTGCACGGACGCATGGACACAGGCACACACACACACATATATTAACATACCGTATGCACACACTCTCACTCGATTCAATTTGGTTTGTAACGCAACAAAACAGGTTTAGGTCTAGACCTTAAATTATTATATTTACTATTATATATATCTTGGTCTGATAGATAGATAGATAGATAGATAGATAGATAGATAGATAGATAGATAGATAGATAGATAGATAGATAGATGTGGTTTTCTAGTACATTTTCACTTCATTTTCACTTCTGTGTTTATTCTGTGACAAGTCATAAAGCACTAGCCAGGCACGCATTACCAACGTTTGTTGGCTAGCTATTTAAAGGGATAGTTCACCCAAAATTGAAAAAAAAAAAAAAAAAAAAAAGCGTTTTTCCTGCACTTTGAAGGGCTGGAAAAAATTATATTATAGCGAACAATGGAACTGTGTATTTTTTTTCAGGTAAAACCTCTTTTAGGCCGTGAAAATAGGCCGTTTCTTTGGGTCTGTTCACAACACTGTAGCCTATGTTGTAAATCTCTGGGCAGGGCTATTATGGGCTGGCGTTGCTAACGGGAGGAGTGCAGAGAGTCTTCTACTGCAATTAAAGTACTTAGGGGCTATTTGGAGATCATACAACCACACTTTTTAAAAAAAATGCTACTATGCCTTTAAGTCGGAGGTCGGACTAATGGACGCAAAAATAAAGAAATGTATGGTCGGAGAAATGGGTAGTTGGACAGATGTCATGCGCCCAGTGAGCCTGTGTTGTCCCAGTCTCAGCAGTCAGTCGGTGCCCTCAGGACGAGCTGCTACACTGGTTTTGTTCTGAGGCAGAGAGGATGTCTGACCCTGAATCTCAGTGGGCTTTGGTGGCATTGTTCTCAATAACAGTCTTCAGATAGCATGAGGGTGGCACAGTCCCAGTTGTTGGGCCTCATTAGAGTAGCAGCAGACACTTCAGTTACTGCTACCAGGGCCGTTGTATAGGGGAGAAAGGTGATGATAACTCTAGGGGCCCAGCGCCCAGTGGGGCCCATAAAAAACCCCAGTAGTCTAATCTTTGTATGACTGAATTATTCTGCATAAGACCCTGACTTAATACTCATAGTACACTGTAAAAACTCAACATCTTTCCAAGAATATTTGTCTTATTTCTTGTCCAAATGTCTCATTTCTAGTCAAAACTAATCTCTTTCCACTTAAAATAAGACTCATTACCTAAAACTTAACTTGTTTTTAGATCATTGTCACTTGTTTCAAACAAATTTTCACTTGAAATAAGTAGAAAAATCTGCCAGTGAAAGTACGTTTTTTGTGCTTGTAATAAGGAAGAAAAACTTGCTCCACTGTCAGATTTTTTCTACTTATTCCAAGTGAAAATCTGCTTGAAAGAAGTAAAAAGTGTCTAAAAACAAGCTACTTTTAATATGAGTCTTATTTTAAGTATAATGAGATTTGTTTTGACTAGAAATGACATTTTGACTAGAAATAAGACAAATATTCTTGCTAAGATACTTGAGTTTTTGCAGTGTAATGCCGCATTAGCATCAAAACAAGGTAGGCTAAATAAAAAATGATAATACATACGTAGTCTAAGAAAAAAAACTGGAAAAGTTAGGGGGAGGGGCCCACTTTAGTATTCTTTAAGGGGGCCCAGAATTCCTAGCAACGGCCCTGACTGCTACCGATCTTTTCAGAGGAACTTCATTAATAAAGCTCACATGATGGCTTCCTTCCCTACGCTGTCTGTCTGTCGCTGTCTGGGATCAGTGTAAATCATACGGGGGCTTTGCCTAAATCATGTGGACATAATGGGAGGTATACCTGCCGCTATACTGAAACAGTCTGGAGAGTATCTGTCTGCCTGATCCTGACTGCAGGCAAAATGATGGTAATAATAATAAGGAGCATATTCAGCCAGCTATAGTATAATCACCACAAGCAGGAGGACACCACAGTTAAAGGGATAGCTCACCCAAAATTGAAGTTGCACTCATTTATCTCCTCCCCCCTCATGTGGACTAAGGGCTGGGAGAAGTTTCAGAGTCCTCCGTGGCTTCTCTGAGTTACAGGGGGTCTCGGCGTAGCAGTGCATGTCCATATGACGGTTGCAAATGGATACCAACTGTCTTCGTAACAAAAAGACACACCAAAAAACATCCAAATACCTCCATGCTGCTCGTATGTAATGTCCGTCTTGTATTGAAGCCCTGAAATGCGAAATTGTCCCGAAAAAAATTAAATAAGTCTATATTTCAGGCTTGTTTTGTAGCGGAAGCTTCTCGAAGCTCCTCTTCCCGGTTCGTCAAATTTGGACGAACTGGGAAGAGGACAGACCCTTTTTTATTTAGCCTACCTTGTTTTGATGCTAATGCAGCATTACACTGCAAAAACTCAAGTATCTTACCAAGAATATTTGTCTTATTTCTAGTCAAAATGTCATTTCTAGTCAAAACAAATCTCATTATACTTAAAGTAAGACACATCATATTAAAAGTAGCTTGTTTTTAGACACTTTTTACTCCTTTCAAGCAGATTTTCCACTTGGAATAAGTAGAAAAAATCTGATAGTGGAACAAGTTTTTCTTCCTTATTACAAGCACAAAAAACATTCTTTCACTGGCAGATTTTATATATAATATATATTATATATATTGGGCAATTAGCATAATTGACATAATTAGCATAAATTAGCATAATTGCCTATATGGGCAATATTTCAACAACTTCTTGGCTGATCTGGGCAATATTGGAGTGGTTTTAGGGGTTATTGATGATGCTGAATCCATTTCTGACATTTTCAAAATTCAAAATGGCTGTCTAAACCGGAAGTGACCAGATTTTGAAATCCATCAAAGATACTTGAGTTTTTACAGTGTAATGCTGCATTAGCATCAAAACAAGGTAGGCTAAATAAAAAATGATAATACATACGTCTGTCTGTCTACAAGTCTAAGAAAAAAAACTGGAAAAGTTAGGGGGAGGGGCCCACTTTAGTATTCTTTAAGGGGGCCCAGAATTCCTAGCAACGGCCCTGACAGGAAATTGAACATGTTGTCCTTCCGCCACAATGTTGGACGAGTTTTGGTGTTTATCCGAGTGACCATAGCCTTTCTATCTATCAGACAACCGTCCCAGACTCTCCTCCTCTCTCTTTGGAGCTTTATTGACATTGTAGTGTAGCAAATCCAGGCCATTAACCAGTCCAAGTAGAAAATCATTGCAGAATTCAGTGTGAATTGATTGCACTTTGGCACCAATCTCACTCAGTCTAAATATGATTACGATGCAGACACTGTCATAATGAGAATAGTTCTGGTTCGCAGTCGTGTTGTTCACTGTTCTGTGAGAGGCTGCATGTGTCTGAGTACAGGGAAGTAACCCAAAGACAGCGATGATGTCTTTGAGTGTGTTTCATCACCGATGCTGCCCTCGTTAACACACATGTACTGACACATACAATCTGTCCATGAACACATCATTCCTTTCAGGCAGGGCCGTTGTGTAGGGGAGAAAGGTGATGATAACTCTAGGGGCCCAGCGCCCAGTGGGGCCCATAAAAAACCCCAGTAGTCTAATCTTTGTATGACTGATTTATTCTGCGTAAGACCCTGACTAATACTCATAGTACACTGTAAAAACTCAACATCTTTCCAAGAATATTTGTCTTATTTCTTGTCCAAATGTCTCATTTCTAGTCAAAACTAATCTCTTTCCACTTAAAATAAGACTCATCACCTAAAAATTTACTTGTTTTTAGATCATTTTCACTTAAATTCACAATTTAAATAGAAAAATCTGCCAGTGAAAGTAAGTTTTTTGTGTTTGTAATAAGGAAGAAAAACTTGCTCCACTATCAGACTTTTTCTACTTATTCCAAGTGAAAATCAGCTTTAAAGGAGTAAAAAAGTGTCTAAAAACAAGCTACTTTTAATATGATGTGTCTTATTTTAAGTATAATGAGATTTGTTTTGACTAGAAATGACATTTTGACTAGAAATAAGACAAATATTCTTGGTAAGATACTTGAGTTTTTGCAGTGTAATGCTGCATTAGCATCAAAACAAAGAAGGCTAAATAAAAAATGATAATACATACGTAGTCTAAGAAAAAAAACTGGAAAAGTTAGGGAGAGGGGCCCACTTTAGTATTCTTTAAAGGAGAATTCCAGGCGAATTCAACTCGGGGGTGTATTTTCATATCATTTTAGGTCTAAATTAAAGAAGGAATCTTTAGATTTTCAGTTTAATGGCTCCTGTTTTGCGCTAGTTGTGTCTGTCCCCGCATCGCTACGGCAGCAATGAATGGGAGTGGATGTAAGTTCTGCTGCTTAGGCTGTTTCCATCCCTCAAAGCCACAGACAGCGTCAGATGGAGACTCAAACATGCAGCCAGAAGTTTATTTACTTCAACAAGCCGACATGTTTGTAAAACTAGATCTAATTCAAAGTCTCCCAGAGTCGCGCGAGACCCAAGTTGCCGCTCGGTGTGTTCAGGTGCAGTGGGAAAAGCTACCGCTTGTGTCATAAACACAGAAATATCAACTCTTGACTTGCTTCAAGTAAAAAAAAACTTCTCGGCGCATGTTTGAGTCTCCACCTGACGCTGTCTGTGGAAAAAAATGTACACTTGAAGCAAGTCAAGAGTTGATATTCCTGTGTTTATGACACAAACGGTAGCTCCTACTGCACCTGAACACACCAGCACTGCAACTGGGTCTCGCGCGAGACTCTGGGAGACTTTGAATTAGATCTAGTTTTACAAACATGTCGGCTTGTTGAAGTAAATAAACTTCTGGCTGCATGTTTGAGTCTCCATCTGACGCTGTCTGTGGAAAAAAATTGCGGCTTTGAGGGATGGAAACAGCCTAAACAGCAGAACTTACATCCACTCCCATTCATCGTTGCCGTAGCGATGCGGGGACAGACACAACTACCGCAAAATAGGAGCGATTAAACTGAAAATCTTCAGATTCCTTCTTTTAGACCTAAAATGATATGAAAATACACCCCCGAGTTGAATTCGCCTGGAATTGTCCTTTAAGGGGGCCCAGAATTCCTAGCAACGGCCCTGCTTTCAGGTAGCCTAAGTCGTATTACAACAGGAAAAGAGAGAGCCAAGAACCATTCTGTGAAATCCTCTGTCACACAACAACAACAACAGCCCTCTGAAAAAATGCAGCGTAATATGAAATAAATCATCACGCCTTCCCCATGGAAGGATACCTTGGGGACGTTACAGGGAAAATTCAGATCATCTATCGCCTCTCCATTCAGTGTTCTGTACCAAGCGCTCCTCCAACCTGAACAACCACACCGGCTGTTTTCTCCAACTCTGTAATATGACCCGTGTCTCCTGAAATTATGACTTAAAGCAGCAACAGCTGAAGGGACATGATTGGTGCAACAGATGTGGACACACATGTCTGTTTCTTCAGTTCAGAACTGAATCTTCAAGAGCCAAAAAAGTCCATTTGCCTCTGATATTAGTAGCTATTTAAAGGGATAGTTCACCCAAAATTGAAATTTCACTCATTATCTCCTCCCCCTCATGTGGACTAAGGGCTGAGAGAGTAACAAAAAGACACACCAAAAAACATCCAAATACCTCCATGCTGCTCGTATGTAATGTCCGTCTTGTATTGAAGCTCCGAAATGCGAAATTGTCCCAAAAAAAATTAAATAAGTCTATATTTCAAGCTTGTTTTGTAGAGGAAGCTTCTTGAAGCTCCTCTTCCTGGTTCGTCAAATTTGGACGAACCGGGAAGAGGAGCTTGGACAGACCCTGGTTCGTCCAAATTGGAAATTTTGCATTTCGGGGCTTCAATAAAAGACGGACATTACATACGAGCAGCATGGAGGTATTTGGATGTTTTTTGGTGTGTCTTTTTGTTACGAAGACAGTTGGTATCCATTTGCAACCGTTATATGGACATGCACTGCTACGCCGAGACCCCCTGTAACTCTGAAACTTCTCCCAGCCCTTAGTCCACATGAGGGTGAGTAGATAATGAGTGCAATTTCAATTTTGGGTGAACTATCCCTTTAACAACTACAATGGCCTGGATGAGACATTTTAGCAGACCAGAGGCACCTCTTTTGGAGGATTAGTCTAAGCCTGGCCTCTACGACTGGTAAAAGTCAACCACTCACTAAACTCAAATGCTGGAGCTCACGTTCCTGTGTCCATGAAGCTCCAGTTGCTGTGTTATAGAAGAAGAAGCATGCTTCCTGAGTGAGTAATGTCAGACAGTTAAACATTATTTAGGAAAAGCAAAAGCCCAGATGTGATTTAAAGTCATGTTTCTGTAGGAGAGCCATCCCAGCCAGCAGCTGTAAATTAAGGCTGTAGATGGGAGAGCCGCCCCTCGTCGGCAGCCATAAATTAAGGCTGTAGAGTGTAGAAGCTGAACAAAGCTTATTAAACTTTTTTTCTTTTTGTATTTTTTTTCTTTCTTATCGATTGACACTTATAAAACAACTCTGTTATTAATTAAAACTTTAAAAGCCTTTCTTGGTTGATTTCATTCTGAAAGAGACCACGTGAGATAATACGTTGTTTTTAATGAGAACACCGTGGTGCCCTCTAGAGGTCATAAGCTCCAGTGCATTCACTACAGCAACACGACTGATGACCATTGGGTGAGGGTTAGGGGCTGGTTCCCATGTACACAGATAACAAAGGGAGACAGAATTTGCATACAAAACTATTAAAGGATTGCTTAATGTAAACAAATAAAAATAACCTATGACATAAGGTAGAATAAAGTGCAAAATGGCTAAAAAAAATGGCTTAAAGGGATAGTAGCATTTTTTTAAAGTGGGGTTGTATGATCTACAAATAGCCCCTAAGTACTTTAATTGCAGTAGAAGACTCTCTGCACTCCTCCCGTTAGCAACGCCAGCCCATAATAGCCCTGCCCAGAGATTTACAACATACAGTGTTGTGAACAGACCCAAAGAAACGGCCTATTTTCACGGCCTAAAAGAGGTTTTACCTGAAAAAAAAATACACAGTTCCATTGTTCACTATAATATAATTTTTTCCAGCCCTTCAAAGTGCAGGAAAAACACAGTTTTTATTTGGACCTAACCAATGGCTAACAATGGAACTGTGTATTTTGTTTTCAGGTAAAACCTCTTTTAGGCCGTGAAAATAGGCCGTTTCTTTGGGTCTGTTCACAACACTGTATGTTGTAAATCTCTGGGCAGGGCTATTATGGGCTGGCGTTGCTAACGGGAGGAGTGCAGAGAGTCGTCTACTAAGTATTTAGGGGCTATTTGTAGATCTTACAACCCCACTTTAAAAAAATGCTACTATCCCTTTAAGAAAGTGACACCAGTTTAGTAATTACATCATGTCAGACATTGCATTTTCGCTGACAAAGTAAAAGAACCTTTAGAACAGGGGTCTCAAACTCCCGGCCCGGGGGACACATCCGGCCCGCGTCTTGACGTAAAAAATAAGGCTGTCAAAGTTAAAGCAGAAGTAAGTGATATATTTGTGTTAATATAAGTCTTAAATAGTTGTATCTTCCGACAGCAATCACTTCTATAGAGTGTTTGGTCTGAAACACGGGTCTGTCAGTCACTCTGCTCTGCTCTGCTGTAATCCGAGGAGAAAACATTTATCGTATCCTACAGTTTTTATCCAATGAGGAGAGAGAACGGCATGCAGGGCTGTGTGTGCAGCCAAGGAACGCTGTGAATGTGGCGACGTAGGGACGAGGACTGTTATGGTGCGTTCAAGGAAACTCGTATTTTTCCGACCTGTGAAGTCGTACCAGTTCGATCTGGTACATAGACTGTACAAAAAGACGTACTGGTACGATTTCACCGGTCGGAAGTTACGAGTGGCCGTTATAGTGACTTTCACCGGTAAAACAGGTCGGAGAAACACGAGTGGGTTGCCTGGAACGCTACAAAGTCGTAAGTTGTGACTTGAAGCTGTAATTTATGATTTCAAAAGCCTGCCTGGAACGCAGCATTAGCGAAAACGACCGGATCGCTCACTTCTGCTTTAACGTGTTAATGCAAAATGCTTTTAATTTTTTAATTTTTTTTTTTACGCGCGATTAATCTCGGGCCGCTCCGTAGTTTGGGGAAACAGAGAAGCTGCTTCTCTCCAGACGTGGCCACACAGGTCGGCAGCAGGGGCTGTCTCTCCAGGTCGGTGTATTGTGTGTCTGTGTCTGAGTGTGTGTGAGTTACTACGGTTACTGCGGGGGGGGGCGTTTTATAATGTTACAGAAAACCTGCATGTTTTTTCTTGTCATGTCCTACACTAGAGAACTTGTTCTTGTCACCAAACGAGGCTGCTCTCTCTCTGACAGATGATTTTTAAACGTGCAGCTGTGGATGTTTCTTATGCTTTCCATTCATATTGCTGGTATTTCAGTATTTCAAGCAAAAACGAAAAAGATGCAATTAGGAAATTTTTAGATTAATAGCGATAAAAAATTTGAATCGTTTGACAGCCCTAATTATCATACAATATTTGAAAATAAACCCCGTTTTCAGAAATATTTGTGATTTTTATACTTGTCTTGAACACTGAAGTGGCCCCCCACTGAGATGACAGTGCCAGCAGTGGCCCCCAGCTCATTTGAGTCCGAGACCCCTGCTTTAGAACTTCCTTTCAAAATAAAACATAACAATAATTTAAAATATGATAATGTTGCTGCTCAGACTGAGCTCCTCCAGACATTATTGCTGTTTCTCAATAAATCACCCCCCCCCTCTCTAAACGCTGTAGCAAACTGAGGCAAACATCCTATTGTTCATACTTCAGCCTGTATGTTGGATGTGCTGCGCTGCAGGCTCACATGCTCCTTAGTAACAAAGCACAGGATCAGATTTACAGCTTAATGACGGTAATAAAATGTCAGAAACACCTCCAGCTGCTTGAATGTGAGTAAAGTAGATTTTAGCCTAAAACACAGTTTTAATCGCGTTACATTGTCACATCATTACATTATTGTATCACTGGACAGTTAGAATGTCACGTGTAGATAATTAAAATAATCCTTGTTTCTGTTGTAACAGTATAATGACTCCAGCAGCCTGAACAGTTCATACCCTCCTCATGTCATGACGTATGTGCAAAGACAAGGCAGATGCTGTTTTCTCACATTAAGATATTTATAAAATACCAGCATGTGGTGAACATGTGTGCACATACAGACTAATGCTTACTACAGCCAGCCTCCAGTGATCAGGTGAATATTTTTAATGGTTTAGGTTGTTTTGCTGTTTCACTAATTATATGCTTTCTTTAACGTCAGAAGTCATTTCTGGACCCAAATGCATACGTAGATTAGAGTCTTTTTAAAGGGACAACAAGGAGTTTCTCCATCGGCAGAACAAAAAATTCCACGACAATAAAAAAATCTCATATTAATGTGGATGAATCTCCGTTACCCACACTTGTTAATGGGCCATCCATCCATCCATCCATCCATCCATCCATCCATTGTCCGCCGCATTATCCGAGTCCGGGTCGCGGGGGCAGCAGTCGGAGCAGGGATCCCCAGACTTCCCTCTCCCCGGACACTTCCTCCAGCTCTTCCGGGGGGACCCCAAGGCATTCCCAGGCCAGCCGAGTGACGTAGTCCCTCCAGCGTGTCCTGGGTCTTCCTCTGGCCTCCTCCCGGTGGGACATGCCCGGAACACCTCACGAGGGAGGCGTCCAGGGGGCATCCTATACAGGTGCCCGAGCCACCTCAGCTGGCTCCTCTCGATGTGGAGGAGCAGCGGCTCTACTCCGAGCTCCTCCCGGGTGACAGAGCTCCTCCCCCTATCTCTAAGGGAGCGCCCCGCCACCCTGGTGACAGAGCTCCTCACCCTGTCTCTAAGGGAGCGCCCCGCCACCCTGGTGACAAAGCTCCTCACCCTGTCTCTAAGGGAGCGCCCCGCCACCCGGGTGACAAAGCTCCTCACCCTATCTCTAAGGGAGCGCCCCACCACCCTGCGGAGGAAACTCATTTCGGCCGCTTGTATCCGGGATCCCGTTCTTTCGGTCATGACCCAGAGTTCATGACCATAGGTGAGGGTGGGAACGTAGATCGACCGGTAAATCGAGAGCTTTGCCTTTCGGCTCAGCTCCTTCTTCACCACGACGGACCGATACAATGACCGCATTACTGCGGCCGCCGCACCGATCCGCCTGTCGATCTCGCGCTCCGTTCTCCCCTCACTCGTGAACAAGACCCCAAGATACTTAAACTCCTCCACCTGAGGCAGGAACTCTCCCCCGACCTGGAGGGTGCAAGCCACCTTTTTCCGGTTGAGAACCATGGCCTCGGACTTAGAGGTGCTGATTCTCATCCCAGCTGCTTCACACTCGGCTGCAAACCGCCCCAGTGCATGCTGAAGGTCCTGGCTCGAGGGAGCCAACAAGACCACATCATCTGCAAAAAGCAGAGATGAAATCAAGTGGCTCCCGAACCGTACCCCCTCCGGCACTTGGCTGCGCCTAGAAATTCTGTCCATAAAAATAATGAACAGAACCGGTGACAAAGGGCAGCCCTGCCGGAGTCCAACACGCACCGGGAACAGGTCTGACTTACTGCCGGCAATGCGAACCAAGCTCCTGCTCCGGTCATACAGGGACCGTACAGCCCTCAGCAGAGGGCCTCCGACCCCATACTCTCGGAGCTCCTCCCACAGGATGCCACGTGGACACGGTCGAAAGCCTTCTCCAAGTCCACAAAACACATGTGGACTGGTTGGGCAAACTCCCATGCAGGGGTCGCGTTAACCGGATATTTTCCGTCATTGACCGTTTTTTTAAAACGGTGACGGAAAGATTTTGAGGCCATCCGTCATTTTGACAGATTGCAATTCACAGCCATGGCCGTCTGGCCATGTGCATTTGTTTACAATGAAGCCGGCGGATAATCAATAAATGGAGCGGTGGATAACGATATAAAACATATACAATGTCACAAAGTCACTACGGTGAGAATTAGATTAAAAAAAAAAAAAAAACCTCACAGCTGGCTGGTGCGCTCAGTAGAACGCTGTAGTACATACCCCAGGCCTGTATGGAGCGTGTGTGGCGCTGTAGCGCTGCCACACAGAAACACTAACAACAGAGAAGAAGACAGAAAGCTTCCCGCAGTATTCAAACTCCTTCAAGTGAATTAAATGTTGATGGGAGTCGTGTCAGTGCAAATATGACGGTCGATAATGATTTAACGGGCGAGATTCAGCTGCAGTGTCCGAGGGACCGACAGTAGTCAGCTGTTAAGTTACGTCCATAGACTGAAGCTGTAGGCTACAGGTGTGTCTCGGTACAGGTAGAGCGGTGGGGGCAGGACATCACCGTTTCACACACTCGCCGCGCACAACTCTTCCAAAGGTAACGCTAAGCCTTCTTTTAATGTATTCTGCCCGCCGTGGCATTGTTTATAACACGTAAAGCTGAGTGGGTTTTGTCCTGTCTGAATTTGTGCTGCATCTGGCTGTGGTCTATAGCTTCAGTTGTTTCAGTGATGCGCAGTGGCTGCGTGCGTGCGTAAAAGAGAAATGAGAGGCACAGAGAGAGAGAGAGAGAGAGAGAGAGAGAGAGAGAGAGAGAGAGAGAACTAACGCCAGTGCGCTATGCGGTGCCTATGTGAAAACGTGCTCCTTTGGATGTTTTGGTATAACACATGGATTAGCATGTTGATTGTTGACAGAAAAATGATGTCATCTAACGTTGTATTTAGATGTTGACAGAAAGTGACCCCCGCATTCACTGACTGACCCCACAGTTAGATGTGCTCTGACGCCGACTCTGCTCTGGAGCATTCTCTGTTCGATTTGTTTGGACTTGATATGAATTAAACATGAATTAAAATTGAATGCTATTGAATATGGCATTATTATCATTTTAAAAAAATTAAAGTGACCGGTAAAAATAGATTATGACGGAATTTTTATGACCCCGTCAGTCAAAATGACCGGCGACGAAAAAGTCTAGCGCAACCTCTGCTCCCATGCACCCTCGAGCACCCTGCGGAGGGTGTAGAGCTGGTCCAGTGTTCCACGGCCAGGACGAAAACCGCATTGTTCCTCCTGAATCCGAGGTTCGACTATCGGCCGAATTCTCCTCTCCAGCACCCTGGAATAGACTTTCCCCGGGAGGCTGAGGAGTGGGCCCATTTTAGATAAATCTATGGTTTTGTCTCTGTGGTTATTTTGTTATTATTAGTGGTGGTGGAAATGCTGGGCGAGCCGACCAGCGTTTCTTTACTTTCCGTTTCGTGGCGAGTCATGAGAATAACGCCGCCGAATCTCCGTTTATGGTGGGAACTACGACGGTATGTGATCGTCTTCCAACCTCTGACTTTAATTCTTGATGAATGAAAACATGAGTCTGTCTTGACCCGGTCAAAGAATTTCACGGTGCGGAGGCTCATAAATGTAGTGTCAAAACGCTTTGCTTTTCCAAAACTCCTTGTTGTCCCTTTAACCAGCTTGTCCAGCTTCCATGTGTTCAGGTCAGACATGCTGTTGTTCCAGCTGCAGAATAAAACACTGGTCACTACTGAATGATCAAACATGAGCTGCATTTTACTGCAGGACCTGAGCCTCCTGAGGAGAAAGAGTCAGTTCTGGACTGGACTGGTTTTTTAGGGACCAGTCACACACACATAAGTATTTAGAACCTGAATGTCCACCTGGCTCATCCAAGTAAGACTTGGCCCTATGGAGCATGTAGGGATAAGCAACATCCACTCCAATTAGTTCCTTGCAGGAGGTCTAGTGAATCTTCAACCTGCGGTCTCTGAGAGTGGAGAATCAGCTGCTCGGGGTCTTAATGATGAGTAATGTGAGGGGCAACTGGTCTGAAGTCATTTAGTTAAGAGCATCGGCTCTCTTACCACAAAAGCACAGCAGAAGAGGCTTATCCATGTGAGCTCAGGTCCACAATGACAAGGTTTATTAAAGGGATAGTTCACCCAAAATTGAAATTTCACTCATTATCTCCTCCTCCCCCTCATGTGGACTAAGGGCTGGGAGAAGTTTCAGAGTCCTCCGTGGCTTCTCTGAGTTACAGGGGGTCTCGGCGTAGCAGTGCATGTCCATATAACGGTTGCTAATGGATACCAACTGTCTTCGTAACAAAAAGACACACCAAAAAACATCCAAATACCTCCACGCTGCTCCTATGTAATGTCTGTCTTGTATTGAAGCCCTGAAATGCGAAATTTCCAATTTGGACAAACCAGGGTCTGTCCTCTTCCGCTACAAACAAGCTTGAAATATAGACTTATTTCATTTTTTTCAGAACAATTTCGCATTTCGGGAGATGTGTCTTTCGATCAGGGCCGGCCCTAGGATGTTGGTGGCCCCCTAAACAAGGTTTTTGTTTGTGGCCCTGCACTCTAAGCGCAAACACCAAATCACTGGTTAAAACTGAATACAGACGTGTTTATTCCCTCTGAGGTTTGAGGCCATTTTCTCCACTTTTACATATTTTCTTAAATGTATCTTTTTAAGATACTTGCAGATGTAACAATACTCAAGTGTTTTATGTCTAAATATTAGAACCTCCGCTGTAAGCACACTGAGGCCAGTTTGTCCTAGAACACTGTAGAAAGAAATAATTTAGGACAAATGCTGGAAATTTGAGGTCTGCTTTTTGAAAAAATTCAAATCCCTTGTGAAAACACTCCTTCAGTCATGAGAATGAACTGTTTTGGTGCTTGAAATAGGATATGAATACAGTAATAGATACGTGTAGAAAACAAGTCTAAAATGACATTTTGTAAGATTGTTTTTTGAGCACAAATGTTGTCATTCTGCCGTTCTATTTTCACCAAATGTCTCAAATGTGAGATAAAAGAAGCTGAATATTGACTTCACATTACATATAAAGCTCATAGCTGCACGTGCAGACCTCAGGATGTTTAAATGACTTGATGAACCCCGGTTAGGGTGACCAGGTGTCCGGCTTTAGGCCGGACAGTCCGGATTTTCAATGCCTTGTCCGGCGTCCGGCGCAGCCTCAAGCCGGACGCTTATTTGTCCTCCTTTTTGGAGTTGCACCTGAACTCAACGCTGCATATCGTCCAATGGTGTAAGACTTTCGGTTAAAAAAAAAAGCTTGGTTAAAAATGATTGGCTAAAAGCGGTGTCACTCGATTTCTCATTGGTTGAAAATGTAAACAAGCCACCCCCTGTTCCCGTGTGCGAGCTGTGTCGCTCATCTCATTAACTGAATGTTAACAAGCCGATAAAACGGACCTCATTCAATGCCGAATGGTCAAAAGAGCGCACGCTTGTGAGCAAAAGTAGCAAAGACGATTTGCATGCGTATTGCACACTTTGTTGTGTTAGCACACAATGAAAAGCGGCCATTGGAAGGCATCACGCCGGTGCTTTTTTCCCCTTTTTTTCCCCCCTGAGCTGCTGCAGCAGGTGAAGGTGGATTTTGCTGAGGGCTGAGGCCGTATTGAAGAACAGGATACTGAGGACAGGGACTTACATCAGTTAAAATACAGGTGGACTGCAGCTGCACACACACACATACATAAACACAAATACACTGCAGACATGTCCCCAAAGGACTGAATCACTGTGGAATACACTGTGGACTTTTCAGTTCAATATTCACCCGTTTATGGTGTTTTTTTCTCTTACTGTCTTTTGTTGTTTACATAAGTTCTATATGCTTATTAATATTAAGTGGAATGTGTATTTGTGGCCTGAAATTTTTTTCCCGGCACATGTACCACATTGGACAAAAGTGTCTGTGTCAGCCATAAATGTTCTGCTTTGTGGCACTGCACTTTGCAAGACAGCTGTAGGCTATTGAATAGATACAAATACTGTGAACAAATACTTTTCGCCTTCTCAGGAATATTTTTTCCTCTTCTGTTACACATACATGATATCATATTGTCTTGTGTTGAACAGAGTATCTCAGAATCATTGTATCATGATACCATCGTTATCATGTACAAAATTGTATTGTTGTGGGGAGTACACTAGAGTTGTATGTTGCAATTTTTATTTCCTCACTAAATGCCGCAAAGTGTCCTCCTTTTTGGTGTTGTGGAAATGGCCACCCTAACCCCGGTACCTTTCTGATCATGTGGCCCCCCACCTAACGGCTGTGGCCCTAAACAACCACATAGAGTGTTAATGCCAGGGGCCGGGCCTGCTTTCGATGTGTCTTTAGATGCGTCTTTCAATGTGAGCTGATAGTCTTTTAGAGTCTTTTCTAAATCTTTTCAAAGCCTTCTGGTGTGTGGGTAGCATTAATGATATAGTCTGGCTTGTCAGGCTATGTTTTTAGTGTATTTTACAGCTGATTTAAAACACGGGTCAAAACTAACCCAAACACCATAGATGGTAGTAGAAAGCTGACACAAGACAAAGGTTGGAACCAGGCATGTGCATCACTTTAGAAATCATGTGCAGAGGATATATAGATTAAAAAAAATATAAAAAACAACCTCTGAAGTGACAGTGGGATCATTGAACATCCACACACTTCTTTTCTTTGCCAGCGTTTGACTCAGTTCTAGTGTTAAAGATAAAAACAGCGTGTTTGATGATGGTGATAACACTATCGTTACACCCATTCAGTTTAGCTGTTTCTGTGCAGAAAGCATCCACAGCTTCACTCACAGTAAAACCACCGTTGGCTTGAGATGGTAATGTATCTGAAGCTCAGTGTCACCACTTAAAAGCCATTAATTACCCCAACTAACGAACCTCCTCAATGGGAGAGGGTATCAGGGGCTAAAACAGCTTCAGGGTGAAGTCACAGTGTAAATCTCAACAGGATGGGGGGTGATGATACTGAGTTGTTGGCCTCATGCAGATGGTATTAGATGGTATTACTGGTCCATTTATGACCCTCTGACTGTCAGTGTTTCTTTGTCGCCCGCTGCTGTTCCCTCCCAGGACAGTATGATGTCATGTCTCAGCCCCCCCCGGCCCCCCCCCTCCCCCGTCCCGTGGGACCAGAACCAATCAGCCAAAGTGTTGCCCCCCCTTTGAACCTCTTAACTCTCGACCCCCAGCTCTCTCAGATGCTGGGTTGTCCCATCCCCGTATTCTGTGACACCCTTTACTTCCACCCTCGGCATACTGTGTGTGTGTGTGTGTGTGTGTGTGTGTGTGTGTGTGTGTGTTTGGAAACAGCTGGAGTGAACTAATCTCAGATCAATACACAGATTTACAAAAATCAGAGGAGCCGTTTCTCTCTGGATCAGAAACAGTATACGTGCAAACTCTCACACCTGACAACACACATGTACCTCAACAATCACTGAGCTCATTGGAGCCAGTAGCCTATGTAGTTGATCAGTTGCTGGACAACAGTTACACTACAGACCAGTGGCGGCTGGTGGTGAAATTAGTTGGGTGGGCTAATAAATAAATTATACCCATTAAATGGTTAACATGTAGTAGCTAAAAGTTACATCCCATCTGACTGGCACAAAAGTATAGGAACTAACTAGACCTACACACTGCATTAAGTAGAATAGAAGGGTCTAGTCCCAAAAAAAACCCTCACCTGGTTATCTCACACACTCACTCACAGTTTTTTTCTCTCTCTCCCTCTCTCTCTCTCACACAGACACACACGCACGCACGCACACAAACACACACACACAAAGTCACACACACGACTATAATGCTCAATCAATAACATTTTTTAAAAAGACGATATGCTTGTAGCTCATATGGACTCATATGCTAATGCTACCTGTGATATAGCGCCTAGCGCAGTAAAGTATGCTAATGCTACCTGTGATGCTGGTGCCTAGCGCAGTAAAGTATGCTAATGCTACCTGTGATGCTAGCGCCTAGCGCCGCTGTTTTCTGTCTTCTCCCTCCCACAACAACACAACTTTTCCTCCGGTTCCTGTCATTGGTCTGAAAACAGCGGTGTTGGGCTAAATGAAATTAGCCCCAATGACAAGTTAACCAAGGGGGCGGGACATGACGCCTGTCAATCATTGACCCTGCGTCAGCCCGCTGCTGATTGGTCAGAACCGCTCGGCCTGTGGGCTGAATGATAATAATAATATAATTAAAATTAGCCCATTTAGAGATATCCTGTGTTTTTCTTGAAACTATTTGATACTGTTGCCATTTCAGATTTCACTAAGACTTATAACAGTCTTTTGTATGTTATTTAGAGAATATTTTTTCTCATCTTTTGTTGTGTAGGCTAATGCAGGGAGGGCTTAGCCCCACTAGCCCATTGATACCAGCTGTCACTGCTACAGACAAAAGGTCAGAAGACTTTTATTTTGTTATCAGTGTTGCTTTCACCAACAGTCGCAATAGCAACTTGAAAAGCAAAGAAGGCAGCACCCCTGGGCGTCTATTTCACTGGTTCACATGGTCTCCATTGTTGCCCAACCAGATTACTATGCACACCATCAGTGGTGTTTCTAGAACGTCTTGTTTTCAGTCCTCGAAAACTCTGGAGTAGTGTGGATTAGAGGAGTAGCAAAAGAGATGTGTTAGGGTCAGTGTATCTTTTGGTCATTGGATTTTCTTTTGATGAATAGGAATTAAAAAAACAGAAAACTATTGGTTTATTTGATTTTCATTTTGAAATTTAAAAAAAAAGTAAAATAGAAACACAAAGCATATTTAAAAGAAGATTGTTGTTTTTGTTTTTTTGAGAGTTGATCAATGTTTTTTTTTGATAAACTTTGCCTTTGATTTATTATCCCAGCCTTTTTTGAATTCTGTTGTATCATAGTGGTCTTACTCTATAGTCTTTATCACAAAAACTAAAACTGTAAGTATTTCCTCACTCACAAAAAGTTTATTGGGGTGTGTGTTGTGTGTCTGTTAGTGTAGTAGTAGGAGTGGGCAATACTACTTCATTTCCTTTCTCTAATTTATGGTCAGAATCGTCAATATCAACACATTTTATTAATACAAGCAGCTTAGACATTTTAATGAGGCATAAATAGGTCATATCTACATACACTGAAATGATTTGCCAAAGGTTAGCAATCATTATAAGGATGGTATGAACCTGCTACCTGCTGTGAGACCTGGATTTGGTTTACAACTGAAACATATAGCTACAGCAGGCAAAGCAGAACACAAGTTGTCTTTATCCGTTCATGCCACAACAACACTGCTAAATGAATGGCACAACTCTTTCAGGTGGGCATCACTGCATTCATTTCTTTATTCATGATTCATTTTTGTGATTACTGCGACGGCCCTATGGTGATGCTTAATTAAATGTAGATGACAGTGATTGATGCACAGCAGACCCTGTTCTACCCAATGACCCCAAGTCCCTGAGTTCTACACCACCATAGCTGTTATCTCCAATCTACCAAGGTCCTAAAGGTCACAGCTCTTAAAAACTCTACTGCGCTAATTGCGTGCGCAATCAGAGTCTTAAAGGAGTTACGACTGTAGAAAAGACAACACCAGTGATACAATGTACCACACTGAAGTCTGGTAGGGGAGAGTGGGGTAAAGTGAGACATGTTTTACATTTGCTCCCCTCTAAGCGAGCTAAAATGATTTATCAGTAAAATTTACACATTTCCCATTAATTCAGGATGTTTCCTAGCAATGGAAATGATCAGAATGTATTTAGAACGAAGGACAGTGAAAATATTATAGTTTTTTTAAAAAAATGGTCTCGTGTCTCACTTTACCCCAGTTCAGGGGTAAACTGAGACAAACTAGAGAAATCAATGGGGTAAACTGATCCACTTACTTTTTCCAGTCTGAAACTACCATAACAACACATGTTGTAACAGTTAGAGTCCTGACAGCTAGCTTGACAACCACACTTCCCAAAACTAATGTCGGACTAGTAACAGCATCATGGGGATTGGTCAATTAAGCACTTTTGTTTTCTGAACACAAAGTAACTCAAGAACAAAATAAAATACAACACAAAATGTTTTAATTAACATTTAAATGACAGATAGAACCAGTTAGATAGTCTGGGGGTCAGATTGTAGCCCCGACAATCGAGACCATTTTGATCAAAAGTCCTCTTGTGTGTGGGGGAGCCGACAAAATGGAATGTGACTAAAATTGAGTTAATTAACCAATAAAGAAGTGAGCTGACTGAGAGCACCTAGCATAACAAAGCAGTGTGGCTACAGATCATTGATCACGCAAGATTTCTGGCTTGGGGGACGAGATTCTAGTGTAAATCTTTGTGTGTGGTGCTCACAGTGTCTCACTCTTGTATTTATTATAATACATCCATAGTCTCACTTTACCCCGCAGCATTTGTCTCACTTTACCCCAACACCCCCATTTTAGAACAAACGACCTCTCTTAGAAATTCAGGCTAATTTTCAGCCAGCATCATCACATGGTTTTATGTGTTGGTAGTTCATCATCATGGATCATAGAAGTTTTTCTACCTGTATCAATTTGCTTTTGCACAACAGTTGATTAAGTTGACACCAAGAAAATCTACTTTTACATGCAAAAATTGCTTTCCACAGCATCATGAGGTCCTCTCCTTCATGACCATGGGGAAATGGAAGGGGCTTGAAAACATAATGGTCACATGACCAAAAATGTGTTTCGTTTTCTAGATACAGGGGGTGTCTCACATTACCCCACTCTCCCCTAGGTGGTGATGTAGCTCTAAGCTGGATGCTGGATGGTTTATTATGATATCAGCTGTTTTCTTTCACGTGAATGAGCCATGGGAAAAAGCTGGCAGACAGTTAGCGATGCTACGCAGTGACCCAGCGACAGTATCGTGGAAAGCAGCGTCGCTCACATCGGTCACGGCACGAGAGCGATACCTTCACGGCTTCACCTTGATGTGAACCCAACACTGAGAAAGTGATGTGTGTTCCTGAGCTCTGGAGGCTTCAGAGAGACGTCTGAGGACTTTTGACTTGTGTATATTCAAAAAGGTGGCCTGCTAGAACCGTTTTCCAGAATGGGGGTGTGGATGAATCTGAATATGTATTTGGAAAGGCACAGAAAATATTATTATTAAATGTGTCTGGCAGATAGTTTTGTTTTTTTTAAACCTCAAAAACATAATGCATTAAAATAGACTTTAAAGCATTTCTAGCTGGTGTTTGCCCACTGACCGACTCTGGCCCAATTCCAATTCTATTTTTCATCCCTACTCCTACCCCTACCCCTACCCCTACCCCTAGCCCTGAACCCTTGCCCCTTGAAACGGAGCTACAAGGGGTAGTAGAGGTTGAAAGTCAACCCCTATGAATTGGGACACCACTTCAACAATCACATACGTCATCATAGTCTCTGCTGGCTTTCACATAAGCAGAAGTGTCAAGCTTTTGCCACAAATCAAAACCATGTTAACTTAGTAAAATAAAATGTAATGCAGACTGATCGGTTCATTGTAAAACATTTATTTATTGATGTAAATGTGGTGGTTTCTGTACGTAGGCTACAGAGCCCCCAGGCAGCGCTGCTCTCTGTCCAATACACACACAAAGCTTCACTTTTCATTCAAACAAACTAATGCTACTGCCACAATTGTTAGATTTCATCAATGAGACGAGCATTTATCTCCTAAAAAAATTAACTACCCGGCGGTAAACCTTTAAAAACCTGCGGGTAAGTTAATTAGTGATCGTCTTTTCTCCCAGGATGACGACGGAGGTTGGCCGTCTGACAAGCTCTCCGGCCGGGTGGTGTCTCTGTGACGAGCCGTTGATCTGCTCCGAAAAACATCGGAGTAAACGTCTAAACAGCCTCATGTGGATAAACCGACCGCACACTGGGGATCTAAACAGCTACTTAACAATATTAAAACTTAAAGGACAATTCCAGGCGAATTCAACTCGGGGGTGTATTTTCATATCATTTTAGGTCTAAAAGAAGGAATCTGAAGATTTTCAGTTTAATCGCTCCTGTTTTGCGGTAGTTGCGTCTGTCCGCGCATCGCCACGGCAGCAATGAATGGGAGTGGATGTAAGTTCTGCTGTTTAGGCTGTTTCCAGCCCTCAAAGCCACAGACAGCGTCAGATGGAGACTCAAACATGCAGCCAGAAGTTTATTTACTTCAAGCAAGACGACATGTTTGTAAAACTAGATCTAATTCAAAGTCTCCCGGAGTCTCGCGAGACCCAGTTGCCGCTCGGTGTGTTCAGGTGCAGTGGGAAAAGCTACCGTTTGTGTCATAAACACAGGAATATCAACTCTTGACTTGCTTCAAGTAAAAAAAACTTCTCGGCGCATGTTTGATTAGCCACCTGACGCTGTCTGTGGAAAAAAATGTAGACTTGAAGCAAGTAAAGAGTTGATATTCCTGTGTTTATGACACAAGCGGTAGCTCCTACTGCGCCTGAACACACCAGCACTGCAACTTCGGGCTCGCGCGAGACTCCGGGAGACTTTGAATTAGATCTAGTTTTACAAACATGTCGGCTTGCTTGAAGTAAATAAACTTCTCGGTGCATGTTTGAGTCTCCATCTGACGCTGTCTGTGGAAAAAAATTGCGGCTTTGAGGGATGGAAACAGCCTAAACAGCAGAACTTACATCCACTCCCATTCATTGCTGCCGTGGCGACGCGGGGACAGACACAACTACCGCAAAACAGGAGCGATTAAACTGAAAATCTTCAGATTCATTCTTTTAGACCTAAAATGATATGAAAATACAGCCCCGAGTTGAATTCGACTGGAATTGTCCTTTAACAAAGTGACATAATAACAGCACTACAGAGAGAAATAAAACAGCTCTGAAAAATCTCCGTTAGATAGCCCTACCACTTCCACCTAACCCTCGTCTGAACCAGAATCGGGACACCACCACGTGAACGCGCAAAACGAACGGGTAGGGCCAAGGGGGGGAATTGGAATTCACCCAGGAACGTGCTAAATGAGTTTTAGCATTTTTGAGAGGAGGAGATCTCTGTGGATCAGATAATAAATGTAATCTCTGCAGAATCTCTTTGACCCTGCTCTCTTTCTGGCAGCACAGTAGGAGGACAGGGAGATGAGTGAGGAAGGATCTGATACCAAACTGTTCTTCATTGTTTCTTAAAGGGATAGTAGCATTTTTTTAAAAAGTGGGGTTGTATGATCTACAAATAGCCCCTAAGTAATTTAGTAAAAGACTCTAGAATAGAATAGAATATAAAAAATTATATTATAGTGAACAATGGAACTGTGTATTTTTTGTTTCAGGTAAAACCTCTTTTAGGCCGTGAAAATAGGCCGTTTCTTTGGGTCTGTTCACAACACTGTATGTTGTAAATCTCTGGGCAGGGCTATTATGGGCTGGCGTTGCTAACGGGAGGAGTGCAGAGAGTCTTCTACTGCAATTAAAGTACTTAGGGGCTATTTGGAGATCATACAACCCCACTTTAAAAAAAATGCTACTATCCCTTTAACTGCATTCAGTATTACAATCTCAGTAATATTATTAACTTTTTAGATTGGTTGATATATTTGAGTGTGTTTTGAGACATTATAGGTAATGCACTTCGAATTACCTATGCAATATGTAATCTGTAGTTTAAAAAAAACAGAGGTCTTTATCTCTCTCACCAGAGAGCCATTACCATCTTCAAATAAAATAAAATATATAAGTTTACAGCTTCATGTATGTGTGATAGAGACATTGCTTCTACCCCTCACTTGAAGGCATGACAAAGCAGGGACCACCTGGTTGTACTGTTGAGTCTTATAATCCAATCTTCCTTAGCTGAATAAGCCTCCTGGGCTCTCACGGCAAAGCAGGAGGTCTCTGTCTGTGTTGGACATTTTCTTCTACTGCAACACATTCCGAAAGAATAATAAAAAAAAATGTATCTGGGTCTCACTCATTAAACTTTTCACTAAAGCCACAAACCAACCACCAGCTGGTGCAGAAGCAGACACCTCTGCACTAGAACAAATTGTAGATTTGAATGTTCTGGCAGATTTTCTCCAGCTCCAGTTGCTTCACCATGTTCACCTTTTCTCCTGCCCAAACAACATTACTAGCAACTCTCTCTGCTGCTGAAAGGTGCAAGAGTCTGCTGCAGCATACCATGTCTTTATGTAAACCACATTGAGTTGCCTTGGTATGAAATGCACTATATAAATAAAGATGCCTTGCCTTGCCTTGCCATACTCTTTTCTGAATCCTTGTTGAAACAAAGCTGACAAATGAATATCTCTAATCTCCTTCCCCGCTGTTTGAGTGCCATAATTCAATATCTTACCAAGAATATTTGCCTTATTTCTAGTCAAAATGTTGTTTCTAGTCAAAATAAATCTCATTATACTTAAAATAAGACTCATCACATTTTAAAAGTAGCTTGTTTTCAGACACTTTTTACTTTTTTCAAGCTAATTTTCCACTTTAAATAAGTAGAAAAATCTGACAGTGGAGCAAGTTTTTCTTCCTTATTACAAGCACAAAAAACTTGCTTTCACTGGCAGATTTTTCTACTTATTTCAATTGAAAATTAGTTTGAAACAAGTGAAAATGATCTAAAAACAAGTTAATTTTTAGGTGATGAGTCTTATTTTAAGTGGAAAGAGATTAGTTTAGACTAAAATTGAGACATTTCGACAAGAAAGAAGACAAATATTCTTGGAAAGATTTTGAGTTTTTGCAGTGTACTCCTTCTTAAACTCATTCACATGTCTTAAAAGGTTATTTATTTGTTGACCACCAGGTGACTTGAAATCATAAGGATGTGTCCACAAACAGCTGACAAAAACCAACAGAGCCAGCACTAAAAAAAAAAACACCAACAAATGATCCCAAAAGAGAAAACTGGGACTCTGTTATGACTGTGGCTCGAGTGGCCACAAAAAAAAAAAAGGAGATGTACCATGGTTGACATTCATGAAGAGTGTGTCACTGTGAATATTAGAGTGTGGAAATCAGGTCAGACTGACTGCTGCACTCTCAGTCTGAGAAGAGGTCCACCAGAGGAACACTGCAGTATTTGAGCTGACAAATAATAATGTTGGTGGAGTTCTGAGTCAGATGAGATCTCAACGAGACACAACCAGAAGACAGATGCAGTATGATCAGGGAAGGAGAGATGTTCATCAAACACATCCAGGTTTCCCTAGATGGATATTTCATTTCATTTCATTTCATTTCTTTATTTATTGAATTGGGACAGTGCACATTCGTAAATGTGCCGGACTTCGCACAACTGCTAAATTTCAGCCGCATGCAGTCCCAAGGCAGGTTTCTAAAAGACATAAACACAGAAGACTTTAAAACCTTGTGATGACAACGAGTCATACAATGGACAATTACAAGACAGAACACAGACAGACAATATCAAGGCAAAACAGACGCAGACAAACAAAATAAGAACAGACAATTTTACCATTTATACCATACATGCCCCGGGAACAGACATCAGATTAAACAGTATTTAAGCTATATGAGTACATGTCTGATTTGTTTTTAACCAATGTTTGAGATTTTTTTTTAAAGAGTTGTCACAGTTTCTGATGTGTTGTGGTAACTTGTTCCAGGACTGTGTTCCTCTTACAGAAACAACCATTTGACAAAATGTTGTTCTACGCCTTGGTACGTTACAATCACCTCTTGTTAAAGGACAATTCCGGTCGAATTCAACTCAAGGGTGTATTTTCATATCATTTTAGGTCTAAAAGAATGAATCTGAAGATTTTCAGTTTAATGTCTCCTGTTTTGCGGTAGTTGTGTCTGTCCCCGCATCGCCACGGCAGCAATGAATGGGAGTGGATGTAAGTTCCGCTGTTTAGGCTGTTTCCAGCCCTCAAAGCCGCAATTTTTTTCCACAGACAGCGTCAGATGACTACTCAAACATGCACCGAGAAGTTTATTTACTTCAAGCAAGTCGACATGTTTGTAAAAGTCGATCTAATTCAAAGTCTCCCGGAGTCTCGCGCGAGACCCAGTTGCCGTGCTGGTGTATTCAGGTGCAGTGGGAGCTACAGTTTGTGTCATAAACACAGTAATATCAACTCTTTACTTGCTTGAAGTGTACATTTTTTTCCACAGACAGCGTCAGGTGGAGACTCAAACATGCGCCGAGAAGTTTTTTTTACTTGAAGCAAGTCAAGAGTTGATATTCCTGTGTTTATGACACAAACGGGAGCTTTTCCCACTGCTCCTGAACACACCGAGCACAGCAACTGGGTCTCGCGCGAGACTCCGGGAGACTTTTAATTAGATCTAGTTTTACAAACATGTCGGCTTGTTGAAGTAAATAAACTTCTGGCTGCATGTTTGAGTCTCCATCTGACGCTGTCTGTGGCTTTGAGGGCTGGAAACAGCCTAAACAGCAGAACTTACATCCACTCCCATTCATTGCTGCCGTGGCGATGCGGGGACAGACACAACTACCACAAAACAGGAGACATTAAACTGAAAATCTTCAGATTCCTTCTTTTAGACCTAAAATGATATGAAAATACACCCCCGTGTTGAATTCGACCGGAATTGTCCTTTAAGGCTCTGGTTCTTCGTCCTTCATTATTTTTTTTCTGAATGAATTTATTCAGTGGTGGGGGGGGGGGGGGGCAAGTGTGTTTAAAACTTTGAAAATGAGGCAAACATCCATAAGATCCAGATAACTGTCTAAGTCAAGAATGTTAAACTTTTTTAAAACATTACAATAATGAAAATGAAGAGGTTTCCTGTCCAGAATCGTAACTGTCTTTTTGAAGAGAGACTTGATGTGTTTCAATATATATGATGGAGAGACACTGGTCAGGACAGCTAGAGTCCATGATGGAGAGACACTACAGCTAGAGTCCATGATGGAGAGACACTGACCAGGACAGCTAGAGTCCACGATGGAGAGACACTGACCAGGACAGCTAGAGTCCATGATGGAGAGACACTGGTCAGGACAGCTAGAGTCCATGATGGAGAGACACTGGTCAGGACAGCTAGAGTCCATGATGGAGAGACACTGACCAGGACAGCTAGAGTCCATGATGGAGAGACACTGGTCAGGACAGCTAGAGTCCATGATGGAGAGACACTGGTCAGGACAGCTAGAGTCCATGATGGAGAGACACTACAGCTAGAGTCCATGATGGAGAGACACTACAGCTAGAGTCCATGATGGAGAGACACTACAGCTAGAGTCCATGATGGAGAGACACTGGTCAGGACAGCTAGAGTCCATGATGGAGAGACACTGGTCAGGACAGCTAGAGTCCATGATGGAGAGACACTACAGCTAGAGTCCATGATGGAGAGACACTGGTCAGGACAGCTAGAGTCCATGATGGAGAGACACTACAGCTAGAGTCCATGATGGAGAGACACTGGTCAGGACAGCTAGAGTCCATGATGGAGAGACACTACAGCTAGAGTCCATGATGGAGAGACACTACAGCTAGAGTCCATGATGGAGAGACACTACAGCTAGAGTCCATGATGGAGAGACACTACAGCTAGAGTCCATGATGGAGAGACACTACAGCTAGAGTCCATGATGGAGAGACACTGGTCAGGACAGCTAGAGTCCATGATGGAGAGACACTACAGCTAGAGTCCATGATGGAGAGACACTACAGCTAGAGTCCATGATGGAGAGACACTGGCCAGGACAGCTAGAGTCCATGATGGAGAGACACTACAGCTAGAGTCCATGATGGAGAGACAGATCTGTGGGGATGGCAAGTAAAGTTTGATGTCATCAACACTGAGCAGATAATTGGACCACTGGGACGTGACAAATATTGAATGGTCGGCTCCAGTTTGGTTATTTTTGGTTTTACTTATTGGGGTTTTAGAGTCAAGCATTGAATAATTGATCATTTCAGGACAGGATGGAATTTTTATTATAGGCTAATTATTTTTTTTGATTTCGCATCATTGATTGGCTACTCTAACAACACACATCTGCCCTTTGTGTTTGTGCATGTTCACATCTTGTCCGCCATGATCCTTTCTCTACCTCCATGATGTGTCTGTGTGCGTGTCGGTTGTTGAAAGAAACTGTCATGAGTCACTGTGTATGGTTCATACCCTGTTCAATAGCCTGACACTGTAATACTCATCTTTTTGTATCACTCCTTCTTTTCTCTGCATCCGTCTCCCTCTCCACCTCTCACTTAGTCTCTATCTCTCCAGTCCCTGCTGGCACTGAGATCTAATGAGAAAACACAGGGGACCAACAGAATAATTAGGTTAACGTAGATTTGCATGTCCCCCTTCTCTCTCTCTCTCTCTCTCTCTGTGTGCACATACACAAATACACAGAGACACAAAACACACATGCACACAGATAGACGGATACTAGATAAATATGATTATTGCTGAGGGAGGGACAGTCTGAGTCTGAGTTGGTGTAAATGTATCTATGTGTGTGTGTGCATCTCACATTTCACTATTCTGCCCTACAAAGGCAAAGTGCAGTATCTGCATTTTTTTCAATTGTTTTTTGGACCAATCGAAAGTGTGGCCCATTCTCTTCAATCTGGTAGAATTTGATATTGGTACTGTTAAAAATTCCAGAGTTATTGGGCTTTTTATTTTGCTGTCCATCCAAAAAAAAAGCACAGTGAAACCAAGGCAAAGTGCCGTATCTGCCATAAAACGGTCAAAATTGGTCAGAAAGACAAACTACAACATACATTTAATTCAGTCCACCTTTATCTAATCAATTATAGACTTGGTAGTTATTCATAATTTGATGCTTAAAGGGATAGTTCACCCAAAATTGAAATTTCAGCAGTGCATGTCCATATAATGGTTGCAAATGGATACCAACTGTCTTTCTAACAAAAAGACACATCAAAAAACATCCAAATACCTCCATGCTGCTCGTATGTAATGTCCGTCTTGTATTGAAGCCCCGAAATGCGAAATTGTCCCGAAAAAAATTAAATAAGTCTATATTTCAAGCTTGTTTTGTAGCGGAAGCTTCTCGAAGCTCCTCTTCCTGGTTCATCAAATTTGGATGAACTGGGAAGAGGACAGACCCTGGTTCGTCCAAATTTGAGAGGAGCTTCCACTACAAAACAAGCTTGAAATATAGACTTATTCAGTCCCTCCAGGATTTCGCAGGCTTTTTTTGTGATTGTTGCGGCCTAAAATGCCTGATTTTGCGGCCACATTTTGAAAAAATTGCGGTGCATGTTGCGATGTTTTAAGCGCTTTTGTTGCGATTAAATTGCGGGAGATAGCGAAAGTTGCAAAAAAAAGTTGCAGTTTTGTTCTGAATAATTAAAAATCAAAGGAAAATGTCACAAAATAATGTGAGGTCATGTTATACCAGCAATTTTCCACTTGTTAAGAAAGGCACAGGAAAATGATATAGAGTTGAAAGTTGTTTTACTTTTTATTAAAATGTCTGTTTAAAAATCGTGGTAAAATAACTGTTTTAAAATGCCATTAAAACAGTCCAGTCTTTGAATAAAAAGGGGAGGGTGGCTACTCAAGTCCAGGGCCAGGGCCTTAGAATGGGGGAAGGGGCACCTGGCCGCCGGCTGCTCCGCTCCGGCCCTGCAGTGGCGCACTCACTGGATTCCCCCTCGGCGAGTGCTGCGGGGGGGAAACAGCCTCGGGTGGTCAACCAGGACAACTCACACACTCAACACGTTCAACTCAGCTTGTGTTCCTTTACTTATCACTTTGTGCACGTTGTATCAAGTTTCTTGCCGTCAGCCCAGCCACGCTGTTCCTCCGTGGACTCACTTTCAACCACCGCTCCGTCCAGACTCGCACTCTCTGCTGTGTAACTCGCGGAAAGCACCGACAATTGGTCCAATTTGCGGAAAAGTTGCGGTGATTGTACAAAATTGCAAGATCGCAAAAATTTGCGGGGATTGGCTGAATTTGCGTTAATTGTTGCAATCGCAACATCGCAAATTCCTGGAGGGACTGCTTATTTAATTTTTTTCGGGACAATTTTATCATTTCGGGGCTTCAATACAAGACGGACATTACATACGAGCAGCATGGAGGTATTTGGATGTTTTTTGGTGTGTCTTTTTGTTACGAAGACAGTTGGTATCCATTTGCAACCGTCATATGGACATGCACTGCTACGCCGAGACCCCCTGTAACTCAGAGAAGCCACGGAGGACTCTGAAACTTCTCCCCGCCCTTATTAGTTCACATGAGGGGGAGGAGATAATGAATATGAAATTTACAATTTTGGGTGAACTATCCCTTTAAACCTGACAATGAAAAACACAAAAAGCTGTTTCTCTCTGCACTTTGCCTTTGTAGGGCAGTATTGTGATACACCTGCCCAGTTACAGCCTGCACAACCCCCCCTACCCCCTTACCCCGCCCTCTCTCTCTCTCAGATAGCAGATAGCGCCCATAACTGTCAGGATCATCTAGCTCTAATTGGCTGTGATTGGAGCCCGCGGTCCCCAGAGGGAAGGGCCTCAGATTCAATTAACCCGTGTGATTGGTCCCTTTAAATATTTAACGCCAACTCACAAAAAAAAAAAAAGAAAAAAGCCAAGGCAACACTTCCTTGAATCAAACTTACAATGACCCATGTAGCTAGTGAACATCTGTGTGTATAAATAAACAATATATACAGTATGTGTGTATGTGTTTGTGTGTGCTGATTCAGACAGACATATGGTATAGAAATCTGTCTCTTATGTGTGTTTGTTGTCCCATTCAGCTGCGTGTCAGTGTGTGTGTGTGTGTGTGTGTGTGTGGGGGCGGGTGTATTCATGTGAATGTATGCATGGACAGCGAGCAGTTATATTTTGCTGTGTGTATAGACTACTGTAAGTGTAGTTGTGTGATATACCTCTTTGTGTGTGTTTGTGCAGTGTGTGTGTGTGTGTGTCCCAGTTAATCCGCTGGGCTCAGGGGAGAGTGACTGCTGGAGCCATCAGAGGCTTTTCTCCTCTTCCAGCCAATGCCACAACAAACACACACACACACACACACACACACACATACAGATCACTGTGGTCGACTGAGGAGCAGCAAGACAAGGGAAGAAAGAGAGAGAGAGAGGATTCCTTCTCACTGCCACTTAATGAAACATCTTAATACTGAAAGAATACACACACACACACACACACACACGCTTAGAGAGAAAGGAAGGGGCGGAACAAAAAAGTAGCAAAATAAGAGAATGGGGACAAAAAAAGAGAGAGAAACCTGATCAACACATGCAGGATATTATTTTTGAAAGACTCCTCTTGACCTGATGAGTGATATTATGCAGACAATGATGAAAGAACACCGAAGGAGAGGGAGAGGGAGAGTGAGTGGGAGGGAGGGAGACATAGAAAAGGAGAGAGATGGACTGAGGGAAAGAGAGAGTGGGAGGAAAACAAGAAAGGATGGATGAAGGAGGAGGAAGAGGAGGAAGAGGAGGAGGATATAATACCGACACTGTGTATGGATATAAAAAAGGAAGACAGGGACAGAGCGGAAAGTACAGATGTTGGAGGACTGGACCAAATAAGGACAGGTTTCTCTCTTCATCTGTCAGCTCTGTCACCCCGTCATGGCGGCCAGTAATGGGGGGGGAAAGATGTGTATTGATACTGAGCCTGTTGACTCAATCTGAACTTGATATCAGAAATCTATTAGCCTGGGTGGCCCAGTTGTTCACCCTGTGGCACACATAGCATACTGTACCAAATGGGCTTCTTTTCAGATTGCAGTGGTTTGAATACCTTACTTGCACTTTACCTATCATATTTTTCCCACAGTAATCATAGACTGTGTTGTAAATCTCCCCCTATCACGGATGTAGTGCACTAACTATATAGTGTGTTCGCCATTTTGTAGTGTTGTTCGAATTCTCCGCGATTAATTTCATCCACTAGCTATGTAGGCTAGTGGATGACAAAACACCCACAATGCACCGCAAAATTGAGTGAACAAGCGATGTACACTACTTTCTCCTCCCGTATCCCACAATGCAATGCGGTCGTGGTTTGCCAGAGAAGAAGAGGAAGCTAATTAGCATGTTAGCTACGATTTCTTTAGGCAATTTACCAAAAAAACTCCTCAGACGTATTTGCCTTCGCTCCGTTTGCCCGAGGAGCCGGAGTTGGGCAGCAGCATCCCAACAATAACAGGCAGCGTTAAATCAATCTAATAAAGAAACTGTAGTAGAATATGTAGTAAATACGAGCTAACGAGCTAAGCTAATAGCCACAGCTCACGGTCGGGACACACAACAGTAGTCGACCAAACCAAACTTCCGATATTTCAACAGTTTATTGTAACACAACCACACAGAATCACATCCTAAAATGTTCCCGCAAGTGTCAGATTTTTCTTATTTTATTTTTATGTGTCCGGTTTGTTTCATACATCCATGGTTTGTTTACATGATTCTCGGCGCGTCTGCTTCCATCAGCAACACCTGGCGCATCTATGGAAGCAACCACGTTCAGAAAATGACCGTGTAGTGTCCGAATTCTCCTCCCGTCGTTCCCTACATCGTGTACATGATGTAGTGGATAGGGAGTGAGTGAATGATTTCGAACACAGCCATAGTTTATATAGTCACAGATAATAATGACATCTCTGCACCTTGGATAGGTATCACCTATAAATCTAAGCGGTAACACTTTACTTGAATAGGTATTCATAAGATTGACATAAAACTGTCATAACCATGACATAACAGCTGTCATAAACATCAATGAATACTTCTGACAGCTGTGGTTAAGTGTCATTCGGTAAGTTATGTCACTTTTGATGCAAAGTTGACATTGTTTGAGATGTTTTTGTTCTGACAACTTGACATAATTTTTAAAGTTTGTCCATTAGGTCTGATATGACAGTTTAAATTGTCTTTATGTCAAGTTGTCAGAACAAAAACATCTCAAACAATGTCAACTTTGCATCAAAAGTGACATAACTTACCGAATGACACTTAACCACAGCTGTCAAAAGTATTCATTGATGTTTATGACAGCTGTTCATGGTTATGACAGTGTTATGGCAATCTTATGAATACCTATTCAAGTAAAGTGTTACCATCTAAGCCAAAGGAGTTTACTGAAGTGCTCTGTGGTAGCCTAAGCAGTTTTCCTGCCACCTCACTACCAAGAACACATCCTGAGAGGCTCAATATTTGTGGCACACACGCAGATTGAATTGAACAAACTTGTTAATGAACTGTGAGATCACACGTTCAATGTGGTTCTGCAGGCCAGAAGCCACCAGACTCCTCTTTCACACTTTAGGGAAAGCCGTAACAATGAGCTCCACCGTCTTACAGTTTCTCTCCACTGGTTTGGCTCATTTCTCTAAACAGAAATGACATTCTCAAAACTCTAAGATCATTTGGAAAAACAGTTTTACAGTTCAGCACAACACCATGGCTCACTTGCAAAAGCACATATCTCTCCCAAAACAGTTCACTTACTTATTTCTTTCTCATATAAATACAGTGGAAACTGCTTATAGTGATCATGTCGTTCCAGAGTCAGCGTGAGCTTCATAAGAGGTTGACTATTATATTTTTCCACTTCATTTTTTATGCAGAACATCATCTAAATGCCATTTGTATAGTTTTTCTATGAGAAATATGTAACCAAACAGACAGCTTCCGCATTTACTGAATTTTATTTGATGTTTCAAACGTGGTACTGTAGGCTACAGTCGTTTCAAACGCTTTTTCAAGAGGCACCGTGCAAGTTTAATACTGTACACAATAGCCTACAGCACAGTAATGTATAGCTATTATAAATAGGCAACTGTCTTTAACGTTGTTGTGCAATTTAGTAAAAAACAGGAGGCCTACTGTATGTCCGTAGTGCCAAGCGGTAACCCAGCTGCGGCTTGGCTGTTCCTTTTACTGAAATGCCCAGTGTTTCGCGCCCGGTGTCATTTACGTTAGCCAGCAGCAGAAGCAGACGTCTGGTAAGGAATCATGGGAGTAAGAAATAAAATAAATAAACATAATTTTAAAATTGTTTTTGCACATTCAGAAAATGACTAAAAATGAACACTATAAGGGCCGTGATATACTTGCTGTAAGCAACGCGAACGCATCATGGCTGCCATGCGTTACCTGCGTCCATTTGATGCGAGGTGCCGCTAGTGGCGCTTGTGCGAATGAACACTGACCAGACTGGACGTAGTAGTAGGTGACCCGGCGATGGAAACTTTTGAGGACAGGCTGACAGACCTGGGGCCTCATTTATCATTGTGGATACACCTTTTTCCCCCCGTTTTGTGCGTACGCACTTTTCTCCGCCAAATTTGGGATCTATCAAGCCAAAACCTGATGGGAAAAAATGCGGACATTTTCACCCATTCTGACCCTGGCGTACCGTGATTTACACCTTTTTTTGAGGAACAGGAGGAATTGGCGACACAGTTGCTGAGTCAGAGAACTGCAGTGTGAGCGGGAGAGAGGAGCGGAGTACATTTAGAAGAGCTGTAATGTACATTGTTTTAACATCTAGGTAAAAAAAAAAATTCTGGGATAAAGGGGCAGATTACATAAGATTATTCTTCTTTCTGCTCCCTTTTGTTGAGATTTGGGATTTGGGTTTTTATTGTAGCTTATTAAAATGCAAGATCATTTTTCTGACAGATTTATTGCCCCATGTCGCCGTGTATCTCGCTTTCTTTTCCCAGCTGTCTTCGTTGTCACTTTGCTGACCATATATGGTTGTGTCGAGACGTTCTGGGGGCGGAATATGAGGTGTGTTCAGGTGCGCACCATTCTTGGGTCCGGAGTGATTTATCAAAGAGAAGTTGCGGAGAGTTGTGCGTACGCACAGTTTGATAGATCTGAAAAAGGTGTAAATATTTGGGGTGTGCGCCATTTTCGTCTTTTTGCCGTACGCAAAAATTTAGAAGAAGTTTTACACCCTTTTTGATAAATGAGGCCCCTGGTGCGGAACTATCCGCATCTCTGGAGGCCACTTCACTGTGACAGGCATGCCTGTCATAATAGCTGGCGACAGATCGGTGGGCTTACGTGCACGCCAAAAAGAAAAACTGCAGGAGAAGTGGAGTGAAGATGCAGCAGGTGATGTGTTCTGCCCGGCCATCCTGAAACGTCTTGGTTGGATGCAAAATTACATTACCCATCACAACACCGACTTCCCGGTAAGTGCTGTGTGTTTGATTGGATGTTTATCTGTCAGATAGGCTGAACAGAGATACAGTAGCAAAACATGTATGAAAATTCTGTTTAGCTGCTCATGTCTCCTGTACAGGCATGTCAAGGGGCAAGGCAAGGCAATTTTATTAGTATAGCCTGTTTTTACCACCAGTTTGTCTCAAAGGGCTTTACATCCCATCATAACAACATCCTCTGTCCTTAGACCCTCACATCCACTGAGGAAAAACTCCATGGAAAACCCTTTTAACAGGGAAACCCAGGAGAAACCTCAGGGTGAGCATATTGTTACAGACAAGGGGGTGGGGTCGGTGAAATATTTTGACCACAGGCTATGTTATTAATTAATTGTAGGTCCTAGTGTTAATTTTTGGTGCCATCGAGCTGTCTCCCGAGAAACCAAGCTCTGGGTGTACAATACATCCGTTATCTCCGTCCTCCTGTATGGTGCAGAAACCTGAACACAACACCTTGGCGGCCAGGCGCCACGACTTTCACACAAGAGCCCTACGTGAGATACGTGAGCACACTCAACAACTCCCCGCACTTGCAGCAATGCGAGGCTTTGGCCAATATGTTGCCATGTTTTTGCAAGACCTGCCACCAGAATCTGCAAAGAGATAAAAGAGATCAAACAACTGATGCAAGTTTAAGAAATGTAATGTTTTAATTGTTTTAATTACTTGTTCTAGTTGACACATTCACACACACTACAAACAACCAGTAGTGGTGATGTTTAGTCTTTTATTTTTTTTGCATTGTAATTATTTACATTGTTTGAAGTGCTACATTGAAAATATGACAACAACCCTTCTTTCATTTAAATGAACTATTCATATACAATCAAAAGTAATTCTGTTTCTATTCTGTCGTATTTGTTCTCTCTCAGTCAGTACGTTTACATGCAGAGCTTAATCGAACTATGCTCAAAATTCGATTTTGGCGTCTAATAGAACTTTTGTCCTTGTCTCAATTTACATGCAACTGAGAAAATTGAATAACTGACGGGGTCCATCGCCCCCTCATGCGGCGTCACCTGTCCTGTTGACTTTTCTGTCACCTCCTAAAAAACTGAATATAAACAACTTAGTAAACTTAATAAGTTCTCAACTGCAGTTCCCGACCAGACGCGTCAGTCTGGGCCGGATTCACGCTGAGAATAGGATACGGGTTTCCTCTCTCTCTCTCTCTCTTTTTTTTTTAGAATAAAACACTCTTGCTGGTTGCGCTGTGTGAAATGCATTGAATCTGCGCTGACGTTGGGTTTTTGTCTTTACTTTGCCGGGTTCGGGCGGCTTCTCTGTGCCGTCTGTTGTGGAGCATGCGCACATGCATTGTCCAGTTCTACTCCGACTAAGGTGAATACATGACGGAGAAAATCGAATTCCAATCACATTATCTGGGTGTCTTAATCGGAGTTCTCAACTCCGATTTCAGTCGGACTAAGGTGTTTACATGCACTTCAGTTGTCCAGTTCTAGTCGGATTAAGGCAATAATTCGGTTTTTTCAAGTGTCATGTAAACGTACTGACTCTCACTCTCTCATGCACACACACACACACACACACACACACACACACACACACACACACACACACACACACACACGTACAGTCAGTCTGTCAAAAGGAAACAGACAGCAAACTACTCCAAATTGTACTGCGGGAGCGTTCCTCGCTGGAGGACAGTGTCCTGATGGGCAAACCTGCCGGCCGGCGTCTCACCTCACAACCTAGCTGAGTGGAGCGGTCGGCTGAAAGGCGTCCAGCGTGCAGGAGGTTTGTGTCTTCTGCAACAACTTGCCTCCACTCACCAGGTGTGTCATCAGAATCCATGAGGTTGCCTGGGACATAACTTGCCCGTTCGGCCTGGGAGGACGAGCAGAGAAAGTTGTGCAGGGTCACACATGCTTTGGTGACATCCTCCGCTGTCTCCAGGGCGCACTCCATGGCCTTTACAAAAACCCTCCACCTTGCAGCAAGAACGCCGAAGGCATTTTCTACAACCCTCCTGGCTCTGGAATGGCGGTAGTTGTATGTTCGCTGCTCAGCAGAGAGATTTGTGCCTGTGAATTCATAATGAACAGTGATTAGAATGTTGGTTTCAGGTCATAAAAAACTAACGTCTGAATTGAAGAAACGTCTCGCTTTGCCATTTTTATTTATATTTAATCTACAACAGGTGGAGGGGATAGGATAGGCATAACCAATGTTAAAGGACAATTCCGGGCAAATTCAACTCGGGGGTGTATTTTTCTAACATTTTAGGTCTAAAAGAAGGAAGCTGAAGATTTTCAGTTTAATGTCTCCTGTTTTGTGGTAGTTGTGTCTGTCCCCGCGTCGCCACGGCAGCAATGAATGGGAGTGGATGTAAGTTCCGCTGTTTAGGCTGTTTCCATCCCTCAAAGCCACAGACAGCGTCAGATGGAGACTCAAACATGCACCCAGAAGTTTATTTACTTTAAGCAAGCCGACATGTTTGTAAAACTAGATCTAATTCGAGACCCAGTTGCCGTGCTCGGTGTGTTCAGGTGCAGTGGGAAAAGCTACCGTTTGTGTCATAAACACAGGAATATCAACTCTTGACTTGGTTCAAGTAAATATAACTTATCGGCGCATGTTTGAGTCTCCATCTGACGCTGTCTGTGGGAAAAAATGTAGACTTGAAGCAAGTCAAGAGTTGATATTCCTGTGTTTATGACACAAACGGGAGCTTTTCCCACTGCACCTGAACACACCGAGCACGGCAACTTTGGGCTCGCGCGAGACTCTGGGAGACTTTGAATTAGATCTAGTCTAACAAACATGTCGGCTTGCTTAAAGTAAATAAACTTCTGGCTGCATGTTTGAGTCTCCATCTGACGCTGTCTGTGGCTTTGAGGGATGGAAACAGCCTAAACAGCAGAACTTACATCCACTCCCATTCATTGCTGCCGTGGCGATGCGGGGACAGACACAACTACCGCAAAACAGGAGCAATTAAACTGAAAATCTTCAGATTCCTTCTTTTAGACCTAAAATGTTAGAAAAATACACCCCCGAGTTGAATTTGCCCGAAATTGTCCTTCAAGGTGAAGACTTTCGTAAAGATATGACACTCACCTGGGTATGGTCGCATCAGGTTGACTTTCGAACGGAAAGAATCATCAGCAACGAAGACAGGAGGGCAGAGTACATCACTCCCACGTAAGGCAGTTGGGGGTGGCAACGACAGCTTTCCCTGAATGAGTTTCGAGCCAAAGCCACTTCTGGAAAACACCCCAGCATCACTGTCTCGGCCAAAAGCACCTACGTCCACAACCGTGAAGCGGTAACGCGCATCACACGCAGCCATTAGGATAAAGCTGAAGTATCCTTTGTAGTTATAAAAGGCACTTCCACTGTTGGCAGGGGCACGGACTCGGACGTGTTTCCCATCAATCGCACCCACGCAATTGGGAAAGTGCCACATGCCGAGAAAATCCTGCTGGATCTGCCTCCACCGATCATCACCTGGGTATAGGCCACGTACACATCTCTCAGAGCAGACCGTATTGCCTTGCAGACTTCTTGAATGATCTTCCCGACAGTTGCAGAACCCAGTCTGTAGCTGGCGGACGATTCCCTACAGCAAGTCTCTGGGCCGATGTTATTGGCTTGGTGTGTGTGGGGCAGTGCTGGATGTACGGTTCAATCCCAGAAAGCAGGTGGTCAAATGCACTGACCGACATTAGAAAATACTCCCGGTGTTTCTCCTCATCGATCAAGCGCATCGGCCAGACCAGGGAAACAAATTCCCCGTTGTCTTCACGGTTTTGATTGAGGGGCCGCACGTACCACCTCCGATGGCGACGACTCCTTTTTTTCTTTCTCATTCGCAAAAGAAGTTTAAAAAAAAGCTGTGTTGTAAATCTCCCCCTATCACGGTGTAGTGCACTAACTAGCCTATATAGTGTGTTCGCCATTTTGTAGTGTTGTTCGAATTCTCCGCGATTAATTTCATCCACTATGTAGTAGACGACAAAACACCCACAATGCACCACAAAATTGAGTGAACAAGCGATGTACACTACTTTCTCCTCCCGTATCCCACAATGCAATGCGGTCGTGTTTTGCCAGAGAAGAAGAGGAAGCTAATTAGCATGTTAGCTACGATTTCTTCAGGTTTTTTTACCAATAAACTCCTCAGACATATTTGCCTTCGCTCCGTTTGCCTGAGCAGCAGGAGTTGGGCAGCAGCATCCCAACAATAACAGGCAGCATTAAATCAATCTGATAAAGAAACTGTAGTAGAATATGTAGTAAATACGAGCTAACGAGCTAAGCTAATAGCCACAGAGCCGCTAACAGCTCACAGTCGGGACACACAACAGTAGCTGACCAAACCAAACTTCCGATATTTCAACAGTTTATTGTCTGAGAAACACAACCACACAGAATCACATCCCAAAATGGTCCCGGTTTTTCTTATTTTATTTTTATGTGTCCGGTTTGTTTACATGATCCTCGGCGCGTCTGCTTCCGTCACAGCAGTAAGCTAACACGCTAACACCTGGAGCACCTGCTGACATAACCACGTTCAGAAAATGACCGTGTAGTGTCTGAATTCTCCTCCCGTCGTTCCCTACATCGTGTACATGATGTAGTGGATAGGGAGTGAGTGAATGAGTGGATGATTTCGAACACAGCTAATGATTTCTTCCTCCTCATCCATGTTTGTTTACAATGTCCCCATGACAACGACACCGGCATCCACTACCCCAGAAACACCGGCTTTTCATTTCCGGATTATATTTTTGTTGTCTGCCCCCAGTGGAGACCGCCAGTATTATACGTTTTGGCTGCGTAGTTACGCGCAAGTATATGCACAGACGCAACGCAACGTGTGCGCGTGCGTTCGATCAAGCAGCAAGTAGGCCTATATCGTGGCCTTAAGTGGATTTCTTGATCACTATAAACACATTATTTAAACAGCATTCTGTCCCAAGTGTTTTGATCCATATAATTTGATTACTACTGTATATCCATGATCACTGTAAGCCGTTTCCACTGTAGCCAGTGCCCCCAAAATGCATCGTCTCTTTGGCTTTGTGTGAGCACTGCAAGTCAAAGTGTTTAGATGTTTTGTCACTATGGCAGAGGACCATTGAAATGTCCCTCATGTCCATCTCTCAGACTGAGCCCAGTCCTTCATTGACAATAGTTAGTTTTTTTGTCTAGCGAACAGAATACAGTTGTGCATAAAACTGAAAAAAAAAAAAGATTTTACGGTAAGAGTAGCCTCCAAGGTTTGACATTACACATTGCACTCAATTCTAACCATTTTTATTCACACATAAAGTAACTTCCATTCATCAGAGTAAAAAGAAAATATATACAGCATTAAACAGCATAATATATTGTAATATAAACACAAACAAAAAAACTGAAAAATGATATATAGCCTACAGTGCTGTAAATACATAAATGGTATTCATGGTACTATCTTCTTGACTCATTTTGACAATTGAACAGACTATTGTGCATGTGATGACTTACACAATGAAATGTGGCTGACACCCTGACACATGATATCACCCCTCACCCAATCACAGGGAAGGCTTGTTGACAGTAATGGTGACTCAGAACATGGGTGAGTTAAGGACTGAAACAGACAGGATGTCTGCTGACACCCAACTAACTTAAGGGAAGGGAAGACATTTCATTGAGGCGATCATCAGTGACGCTAGTTCAGCCTGGCCCTCCTGACCAACAGCCAAGTTCTAACCCATGTTGAGGACACTGATTCTCAGGCTCCCTTGGCCACCCCACTTAGAACTAAAGTAAATATCTGTGGAGGGCTCTGGACACATGTCACTTGTAAATATCACCTATTCCAACAAAACCAGTGAACCTTGTACACAAAGCTCTCTGGACTCCTGATGGTATTCATTGGCTAACTTTAGGCTTTATGAACAAATGCTTCTACCAACACTTTGCAATAATCCGCTACCTGTTCAACCTTTTCATCATGGAAAATGGATCTTAGCCTCAATAAACATCCATATACCCTTAACAAGACTTGTAGTCAAGACCGCCTGAACCAAGACCAAGACACTACCAAGACCAGAGAGTATCAAGACCAAGACAAGACCAAGACCAAGACCAAGACTAAGACCAGTTGAGCTCAGGGGTTACATGCTGCTATTCCGACATCCCGCTATTTCGACATTGACTTCTAATTGTCGGAATAGCGGCATTAACATTATTTTTCAAGCGTCCCACTATTCCGACAAGGTCCTTTCGGTGGCGGACATTTTTTCAGGTTTGGAATGGCACTCTTTTTCAAAAAATAGTCAAGGGCCGGCATTCCGAAACATGAAAGTAAGCATTCGGAATGGCAACAGTGTTTCGATCCCCCCGCCCCCGACTCCTCAATGTCACTCACTCTCATCCGGGCATGCACTCATTGTGGTCCGCCCGCTATTCCAACATCCCGCTATTCCGACATGTCTCTATTTAGACATCCCTCTATCTAGACATGCCGCTATTCCGACACTTTTTGGTATCGCAAACAGAACTATGCTACAGTTTGTTTGTCAAGTTAACCTGTCACCTTCAGCACCACGGACAGCGCCGCGGATGAGCCGCGGAGCTGCAGCTGTGAGCGTCTGGGCTCTGGGCTTAGGGCCTGGGGCCTCATTTATCAAAACTGTAAGTAAGCAGTGTAAAACTGCTGCTACCAAATGTTTTGCTTAGGCCTACGGCGAAAAGATACCCAAAATATTTACACCTATTTCAGATCTATCAAACTGTGCATAGGCACAACTCTCCGCAACTTCTCCTTGATAAATCAAACTGGATCCAAGAACGGTGCGCAGTTGCGCACGTGAACACACCTCCGCCCCCGGAACGCCTAGACACAACCATATATGGTCAGCACGTGCATATTAATTAGCCATGTGCACTCTGTGGAGCGGCTACAAAGTGTCAACAAAGACAATGGGCGGAGGGAGGGGGAAAGAAAGCGAGATACATGGCATCGGGCAATAAATCAGTCAGAAAAATGATCTTGCATTTTAATAAGCTACAATAAAAACAAAAACCTCCCAAATCTCAACAAAAGGGAGCAGAACGAAGAATAATTTTATGTAATCTGCCCCTTTATCCCAGAAAATCTTTTTTTTTTCTTTTACCTATGTTAAAACAATGTAAAGCAGGATGATAGTTACCATTACTTTGAATGCCTTTCCACTACACAGTTACAGCTCTACTGGACTCGGTTTAGGTCATTTTCCATTACAGCTGAGTCCTTCACAGTTCCTCCTCAGGGCCGCGTTGTCTCACTCTTTATTCTCTCGGGGGGGGGGGGGTGCAAAGTCCGTGCATTTCCCAGTAATTCGAATCACTTTGGATGGAAACATGGCTAATGAAAAAAAAAATGTCGGAATAGTGGGACGCTTGAAAAATAATGTTAATGCCGCTATTCCGACAATTAGAAGCCAATGTTGAAATAGCGGCATGTCGGAATAGCAGCATGTAACCCTGTGTCTAGTGCGGTGAGAATGTATATGATGAGTGAAGGTAAAGAAATTTTGAAAAGTGACAGGGAGATCTTGGTTCCTGTAAATAAACTTGTGAATAAACAAACAAATCTGATAGTTATTCAATTTGTGAATTGGTAGAAGAGAATACTTAGTGAACAGTGGTGCTGACGGAGCATACAGTATCTATTTGAATGTGAGATGAATCTTACGAATCTCTTCTGAATAGTACATCATTTCTTGTGTAGGAGATGTAGCTGCCCATACAATGTTACAGTAGTTCAAATAAGGAAATAAAAAACTATAATATAACGAATGTGCTTGGTTTAAATTGGGCTCTGACCCAAACTATGTGATAAGATACATGTTAAGTGTAGAAAATCCTGGTTCTTTCTACAGCCTCCATCAAAAAGGTGAACATCAATATCACTGGTATCATCACAACCATGTTTCATCATGTAGTTGGGCTACAGCTGTTTGTTAGCACAATATGAAGCCTACAATACAGAGGATGGGTATATATATATACGTGCTTTTAAAAACACAGTTCTTTTGTCTTGTCAAGTTAATAAAGCAGAGTGGAGTCTAAACGGACACAAAGAGAGTGTCCTGCTGCCCAGATAGTGCTCTGCATCAGACTGCAGGAACAACCAACACAAGGCAGGAGGCTCAGATAGAGAAGTAGCACAGAAGACGAAATAACTGAAGGAACGCCGCCGCCGCCGCCGCCTGTGTGCAACTATGTGATAAAGTGAGAGAGAGCGAGAGAGCAGCACTTACAGTGAATGGTGCAGCGGAGCAGGTTTCAGCTAAAGTCTAAACTCTCTAGTCTCCTACTGTGACTGTTGTGATAGTTGGAAGAAACAACCTCTGTTCATGCATTTGATTGAATTGTACTGTTCTGAAAAGCAACAAAGAGGAAACGTGTTATTTATTCTGCAGTCTGAACAGTGTGTGTGTGTGTGGTGAGTGAGTATTATGTCAGTCATTACACACACACACACACACACACAGATATATTTATTATGGTATTTAGATTCACGTAGGGTTGCAAAGGGGCGGAAGATTTCCGGTAAATTTCCAGAAACTTTCCATGGGAAGTTAAGCTGGGGAATTTCAGAAATATTCCAAATTGGAAACTTTCCATGGGAATTATGGGAATTACTGGGAATTTATGGACATTAACTGGAAATTGGGGCTAATTTAAACAAACTGTATCATGTGAATATTTAGTTTTGTCATAAGCACACATCCATGCAAAATAATACAATTAAAAAACTATAGGGCTGACCCGATTATCATATTTTGATAATCGAAGCTTCGCGGACATAAAATCGATCAAAATCAAAATCGATCGTAGCGGAAATAATGAAAGTAATGCCAAACAAACACTGCATATCTCCAAAATCAGGCAGGTGCCAAGTAGCCTACTCATTTCTACCGATGAGAACCGGTGTCAAAAAGAAAAAAACAATCGATCACGGACTTCATGATCGATTACCATGGCAATGAACGAAGCTTCGAAGCTTTGATTTTTTTTGGGTCAGCCCGATAAAAAACACGACATTTCAACAGATTTTGCTGCTGATTGAGGAATAACATAGATATTCAAGTACTTGCATTAAATCTGGTTGTTTTAGCCAAGATTATGCTACAAGATATTTTCACCAACTAACTAACAAATGCTAACATTTGGTAATTGGCACTAAACACAAACTTTGTCTCAGAATGACGGGACACGTACTCGTCTTTTTCTTTTAATGTAAACCAAATCATAAATGAAATACAATCCAATATCCATAATTAGGGTTGCAAAGGGGCGGAAAATTGCCAGTAAATTTCCAGAAACTTTCCATGGGAAGTTAAGCTGGGGAATTTTGGAAATATTTCAAATTGGAAACTTTCCATGGGAATTATGGGAATTTATGGAAATTAACTGGAAATTGGGGCTAATTTAAACAAACTGTATCATGTGAATATTTAGTTTTGTCATAAGCACACATCCATGCAAAATAATACAATTAAAAAACATGACATTTCAACAGATTTTGCTGCATGTGATTGAGGAATAACATAGATATTCAAGTACTTGCATTAAATCTGGTTGTTTGAGCCAAGATTATGCTACAATATATTTTCCCCAACTACATTTAAGCTCCATGTTAAGGGCCAACCTTGAATTTTGTAAATTTTGGATTTATTCCCATATATTCCCGTTAATTCCCATGGAAAATGTCCAACTTTGAAAATTCCCAGGATTTTGCAACCCTAGATTCACGTGTGTTCATGTGGAATACATAATTGACTGATACAATCATACACACTGTCAGCCTTTCTTGGTGTGAATGTGTGTGTGTGTGTCTGTGTGTGTGTGTGTGTTTGTGTGTACATGTGATAATGCGCTGCTGCTTGGTCGTTTAGCTTGTTGACACTTTGAGGTCAGAGCTATGCAGGGTGAATGGTGTTGGCTGACAGCGTGGAACCTCTTCATTATCCAGCCATAATGTTCTTCTCATCGCCATCGGCTGCTCGGCTCTCCCCCCTCCCCTCCCCTCCCCTCCCCAGGTCCACACACACTTCCACTGGCCCTCTGCACACACACACTCACACCACCACCACTACCCTCCATCATTCTTTATCATCTGCCCCTTTCCCCCATCCATCCATCCCGCCCCAGCCTGGCTGTTACCTCCCGTGCTGCTACTGGTCGCCATCAGTTCATCCTCCAGCTCTCCTCATTTCATTATATTCTGCCTCTTTTAGTGCATGTGGGGTTATATTAGGGTTTCCCTCTGCCTCTGTCTCTCTGACCCCATTCCAATAAAGTTCTTACTTCTTCACACTTTCCTGCTTTCTACTGACCTGAGATCAACTAAGCTGATCAAAGACCCAGGTCCATGTTGTAGGCTACTCATGACCAGGGGCCTGATTTAGGGGAGACTATGGGGTTGGTTGTCACACTTAGTTAGTTTTGCGTAATTATCTCCTCATCAAAACATCCTGGAGTGGTCATTCCAACATTACAAGGTAGCTTAATATAGTAGCATTTTTTCTAAAGTGGGGTTGTATGATCTACAAATAGCCCCTAAGTACTTTAATTGCAGTAGAAGACTCTCTGCACTCCTCCCGTTAGCAACGCCAGCCCATAATAGCCCTGCTCAGAGATTTACAACATACAGTGTTGTGAACAGACCCAAAGAAACGGCCTATTTTCACGGCCTAAAAGAGGTTTTACCTGAAAAAAAAAAATACACAGTTCCATTGTTCACTATAATATAATTTTTTCCAGCCCCTCAAAGTGCAGGAAAAACACAGTTTTTATTTGGACCTAAGCAACAATCATCCTGTAACAAGTTCACTACCACATGACAATGAAAACTATAGCTTCCCCTTCATACTTTTATAATGGTATCAATTTCTTTGTTACAAACCCATTGTCTAAAAGCCCAGAAGAAAAATAGTGAAGATCTTGAAATTAAAATCTTAAAATTTACAAAATGACATGAAAAAACGCTCTCAATTCTGATCATTTCAATACCAATGTCGTGTGGCAGGGCCCTTTGGTTGCTGAGTTATGATGAGTGTGACAGACAACACTTGTGACAACCAACCCCAGTTTCCCCTACAATACTAATTTACTAATTTATTTAACCGTCCTACTAAAAGTGTACTTGAGCACAAAACCCCAAATTGGCGTGGGCCAAGAAAATATTCAGATTTATAAAACTATGTGTACGCACACCTGTACACCTGTTTGTAAGCGGAACTCTGATGCATCGACTGCCATCCAAAACTGATGGCCACAACAGCGTAGGCCATTGAATGAGTGAATGTTCATTCATTTGTTGAATCATAATTTTGTCAGCTGATAAAGAAACGTCTCTCACTTCAGTGACTTTACAGTGACGTGACCTTTCTTGGAAATCCGCTCCGCTGTCTCTCACCAGACTTCCCTCTGTCTCCTTCATACGGCCTTTTGATTGGCTCATTACTTGTACATAGATCACACGGTGCTATGCTATATTACTCACCCCTAGTGCAAGATGTAAATGTAATCAGTGTGATAACTGGATCTCAGGTACAGGTTGTGACATGGTGTGAAATTAATTGTGTGAAGGACAATAATTCAATAGATCAATAATGAATCGTTCTTCTCACACTGCATTTCTACAATCTGACGTCAGTTTACCACCACACTGCTGTGTCACCTATTCCCTTTTGTCCAGAATATGCAAATGCAATTCCACTCATTATCTCCTCCCCCTCATGTGGACTAAGGGCTGGGAGAAGTTTCAGAGTCCTCCGTGGCTTCTCTGAGTTACAGGGGGTCTCGGCGTAGCAGTGCATGTCCATATAACGGTTGCAAATGGATACCAACTGTCTTCGTAACAAAAAGACACACCAAAAAACATCCAGATACCTCCATGCTGCTCGTATGTAATGTCCGTCTTGTATTGAAGCCCCGACATGCGAAATTGTCCCGAAAAAAATTAAACAAGTCTATATTTCAGGCTTGTTTTGTAGCGGAAGCTTCTCGAAGCTCGAAGAATTTGGACGAACCAGGGTCCGTCCTCTTCCCGGTTCGTTCGAGAAGCATCAGAACTAATCATGTGGTTCACCTCAATAACCAATGGAGAGGTACATAAAACAATAGTAGACTTTGTTGTAATTGAATCTGTCAATTTTTGTTATCTGAGACAAAACATGTAGATCCAATAAAACACATTTTTTAATATAAATGCATTATAATACAAACCAAAGACTAACCAGCATGATGCAGAACATAATACTATTCCACAACAACAACAAAGTTGTATTTTTGGCCTTTTAGTGCCTTGATGTGATATGTGAAGACAGGGAGAGAGACAGGGAGGTAAGGAGAGACACTGAGGGAATGACATGCAGTATGGATTATATCGGTCAGGAAATTGAACAGGCCGACATGTCAGATGTGGTCTAACCTCTCAACCACTGAGCACCACCTTTTAGTATTTATGCCTGAGAAAAAGGAAGGTCTCATTATGTTAAAATTGCTAATAAGTATCAAAAGTTGCAATATAGAAAATTTATTTTAGCTGACATTCGGGGAAAAACCCCCCCAAAAAACACATTACACACATACATTTCATATTCATTCTGTAGGCCTAACAAAAAAAATATGACAAAAACAAACAGAAAACAATGTTTTATTTCAAATTCTTAAAGGACAATTCCGGGCAAATTCAACTCAGGCTGTATGTTCCTAACATTTTAGGTCTAAAAGAAGGAATCTGAAGATTTTCAGTGTAATGTCTTGGTGTGTCTAATGCGGTAGTTGTGTCTGTCCCCGCGTCGCCACGGCAGCAATGAATGGGAGTGGATGTAAGTTCTGCTGCTTAGGCTGTTTCCATCCCTCAAAGCCACAGACAGCGTCAGATGGAGACTCAAACATGCAGCCAGAAGTTTATTTACTTCAACAAGCCGACATGTTTGTAAAACTAGATCTAATTCAAAGTCTCCCGGAGTCTCGCGCGAGACCCAAGTTGCCGCTCGGTGTGTTCAGGTGCAGTGGGAAAAGCTACCGTTTGTGTCATAAACACAGGAATATCAACTCTTTACTTGCTTCAAGTCTACATTTTTTTCCACAGACAGCGTCAGGTGGAGACTCAAACATGCCCCGAGAAGTTTTTTTTTACTTGAAGCAAGTCAAGAGTTGATATTCCTGTGTTTATGACACAAACGGTAGCTTTTCCCAGAGGCGATTTTAGAGTCTGCTGGGGCCCTAAGCAAAAATCCCCAGGGGGCCCTCCAACCAGTGTTTATCACCGTCATTTTATAAATAATCGAACACCAACAGAAAATGTATGAAATTTAAACTTTTTTTATTCAAAATGTCCAGTTATGGTGTAAGCAGGTGACATGTCGTCTTCATGATGGGCAGGTGTTGCTGTCTCACTGGAGGTGGACGTTCAACTGATATGACAAAAAACAAAAGACAGTTTTACTTTAATTGATAATATACCATGCCCTCTAAAGATTCTTTATGACAATATAGGCCTACACTTACAGTTTTCACTGTCAGCACTGGGAGGGGGGGGGGGGGGGCACTCTGTCCCTTTGTTTTGCTGCTGTCAGAAAATCAAATAATAATCCTGAGGAGAGATAAGAGAGTGATTTTTAAATGTTTTCCTTGGGCATAGCTTTCATAGCACCAATAGCTTGTTAACTTTTACACTTTCATATTATTATTATAATAATAGGCTACTCACTTCAATACTGTAACATAACCTTACTATGTCACCCTGCTACCTAGCAAGTTAATAGTGTTGTTACTTGCTGCCAAGGACCACGTTAAGTTAACTTGCTTTTTTTTTTTTTTTTTTTGTCACTTAACGACCGTAACCGAGTGGAGCACCAGAACCGCACGCACCGAGTCCCTCAGTCAGGTGCAGTCCCACTGACTGACTGACTGACTGTAAACGTGAAGTAGCCTGGTCACCACTGGTCTGAAGCTAACATTAGCTGCTATTCAAGTGTCTCCCAGTTAGACTATTAGCATTTGTTCAACAGTTATTTACTGTTCACGTTACACTCTGCTCCACTTACCACCACTGTCTTGCATTCTTTTTTTACTTCAGCCTCTTTTTTCTTCTCGTCTTGCTCCCAGGTGGACTCTTCTTTTTCCCTCGGCTTCATTAGAAACTCCCAGTGATAAGGTGCATCATACAGGTTGACGTTAGCTGGGATCAGGTCCGGAGAATGACATGGGGCCCCGTTAGGGGGGTTTCCCACTGAGATGTAATTGCAAATCGACGCTATACGACGATACGGGGAGGGGGGTGCGGTCACTGCGGGTAGCGCATTTTGAGATATTTCTGTCGATAAAACTGCCCTCGAGCCCCGACCCTCGGGGGCCCCCTAATGGCTCGGGGCCCCAAGCAGTTGCCTGCCTTGCCTGTTCACAAACAGCGCCTCTGGCTTTTCCCACTGCACCTGAACACACCGAGCGTCAACTTGGGTCTCGCGCGAGACTCCGGGAGACTTTGAATTAGATCTAGTTTTACAAACATGTCGGCTTGTTTGAAGTAAATAAACTTCTGGCTGCATGTTTGAGTCTCCATCTGACGCTGTCTGTGGCTTTGAGGGATGGAAACAGCCTAAGCAGCAGAACTTACATCCACTCCCATTCATTGCTGCCGTGGCGACGCGGGGACAGACACAACTACCGCAAAACAGGAGACATTAAACTGAAAATCTTCAGATTCATTCTTTTAGACCTAAAATGATAGGAAAATACAGCCCCGAGTTGAATTTGCTCTGAATTGTCCTTTAAGATTGATATGCAGCACTCGGCGGATCCATTGGAAATGTTATCAAGCCACTTGCACACAGTGTGGTAATCAATGGTAGTGAGCAAAAATCATGGGAATGCATCATTTTTCTTAGGTGTTTATATACAGTGAAATTACACCTCACAATTCAAAACCTCTACAAAAAGCAGTCAGGTGGTTCAGGTGGTTCAGGTGGTTCAGGTGGTTCTGGGCAGCTGGACTATCATCATCAGTCCTCAACCCAGTCCCTCAGCTGTTAGAAGTCTGTTGAGGTTAGAACCCACAAACAGGGCCGTTGCTAGGAATTCTGGGCCCCCTTAAAGAATACTAAAGTGGGCCCCTCCCCCTAACTTTTCCATTTTTTTTTTCTTAGACTACGTATGTATTATCATTTTTTATTTAGCCTACCTTGTTTTGATGCTAATGCAGCATTACACTGCAAAAACTCAAGTATCTTACCAAGAATATGTGTCTTATTTCTAGTCAAAATGTCATTTCTAGTCAAAACAAATCCCATTATACTTAAAATAAGACTCATCATATTAAAAGAAGCTTGTTTTTAGACACTTTTTTTTTTTTTTACGCCTTTCAAGCAGATTTTCACTTGGAATAAGTAGAAAAAATCTGATAGTGGAGCAAGTTTTTCTTTCTTATTACAAGCACAAAAAACTTACTTTCACTGGCAGATTTTTCTACTTATTTCAAGTGAAAATCTGTTTGAAACAAGTGAAAATGATCTAAAAACAAGTTAATTTTTAGGTGATGAGTCTTATTTTAAGTGGAAAGAGATTAGTTTTGACTAGAAATGAGACATTTGGACAAGAAATAAGACAAATATTCTTGGAAAGATGTTGAGTTTTTACAGTGTACTATGAGTATTAGTCAGGGTCTTACACAGAATAAATCAGTCATACAAAGATTAGACTACTGGGGTTTTTTATGGGCCCCACTGGGCGCTGGGCCCCTAGAGTTATCATCACCTTTCTCCGGCCCTGCCCACAGAGTCCTGAGTGGGTTGGGCTGAGACTTCGATGTCACCCAAATCCACGAGAACACAGATTATGAAATGCCTCACCTTAACTGTTTGCTCTCTTTTCAAATACTTCTCCTGCAGCACTCTCTCTTCTATTTTCTCTCACCTCTCAGCTTCTCATTCTTCTTTTGCCAAGTTGCCTCACTCCCTGCTACCTCTTTCTTCTCCCCTCCACTCCTTTCCCAGTCACTCAATACTTTCAATTTACTCTCCTCTTCTCTAATCTGCCACTCCATTCATCCTATGCTCACCTTCATTATCTCCCCCTATCGTCCTCCGCCTTCTGTCCTCTTGCTGTCGGCTCGTCTGACGGATGGATTCAAGGAGCCTCTTCCTCCTCTTTTCTCCATCTCTGTAGCTCATACACTGTATATGCTCCCACTGTTGAATCTGTGTGTGGGCTGTGTACTGATATCTGATAAATATTTTTGTGCAACCTTAAGACGTATGTGACCCACACACTAGTGAACCCATTGGGCGTACTGTATATCCTCCTGAGACCTGGCAATGCATTTCTGTACACTGTAGCCTAGTGCACATCATGTTCAAGCCCATTTCTCTTATAGGGGAGAGTGGGGTAAGATGAGCCAGTGGGTAAGTTGACCCATCCCTTGTTTCTAGGAAACTATAGGAAAAAGTTAGCATGTGACCAAATATTTGGGAGTCAGGCATCATTTCATGGAGTCTGTGAAGATTAGAACCACGTGAGTAAAGTGGTTTAACATTTATGACCAAAAAATCATTTTTCACTCTCGAGAGTGAATTTTGTCGATCATAAGTTTCATGAGAATTGTGTTTAGACCAAAAGAGATGATTGCAAATTTGTTTCATAAATGGGTTGTGGTATCTATGAGCTACAACATGAGGTAGTAAACCTAGCATGAAACTGCACCATTTTAGCTGTGAGAGTAATAAACCCAGGCTAAGGTAGCTGTGGGGTAAGTTGATCCATTTGGCCAGGGGGAAGTTGAGCCACCTATCCTATACACTTAATGAATGTATTTTGGCTGTATATGTCCAAATGATTAAATCAAGATTCTGTATGTTTGTGATTACAGTAAGTATGTTCCTATAAACAGGAAAAGTTGTTTATAGTGAGGCCAAACTTTACTTTCAAAGAAAAATCTCTGGGATTCTTCCCAAGATGCGATGTAATCGCAAAACTCCCCAAATGTCAGTGAGTTGGTGGCTCAGCAGGAAGTCCCTGCAGTTTGTGTTCACCTGTAACCTGGACAGATGAAATATTAAGTAAAGGGGGAGGGAGGAGATGGATGGAAGGAAAGAAGGGGGGGTTGATCAATTTACCCCACTCCTATGGTCAGTTGTTGAGTCATAAGACCACTTTTTTTGAACATGCTATATTTTAAAAACAGTTATATTTACACTCATTCTGTTAATTTGTAGGGATGCAAAACATCCTGAAATATATGCAGATGTGTTAGTTAGCAACAAAACTATAATTGTCTATAATTGTGTAGTGATCCTGAATACAAAAAGTGGCTCAACTTACCCCACTCTCCCCTACCACTTTAGTCAACAAATAAAAACGAGACAAAAATGTTGGGATCTCTCTGGAAGCAGAGCCACAGCCACGGCACATGAAAAGTTTCAAAACAAAACTGTCCTCGCTCGTTAGCGTCCTGCGGTGCACCCGCTCCGAGTGCGACAGCATGGTTCATGAACAACACAGAAATATCAGCGCTGGGTTTAGGACGACAACGGAGAATTGACATCTGGTCACACTTCACATATGATAACAAGAGCAGACACCATCAGCTTGAACTGACATCTACACACTCTCACTCATCTAGAATGCACACGAAGGTAAGCACACAAGTTATTTTATCAGATAAACCACCGTATTTCTGCTAAACTTGAAATGAAATAGAAGCTAAAGGAAGCTAAAGCTAAAGGAAACCACCTGGTGGCAGAACGTGACAGCTGATCTGGTGTCAACAGTGGAAAGCGGCATCAAGAGCGATCAAATCAGAGGAAGATGGATCATACAGAGGCCTTCTCTGATTATTTTAATGTTTTGTCAACAGAAAACAGGTTGTCATACCTGAGTAGGCTAAGTTAACGATTAGCAACGGAGTGTGTTGTGTGTTACGGACCGACGTAGGCTACTGCCTAGGGACACAAAACGCTGCGTGGGCGATCATCAACAAGTCCATCAACTACGGTATGACAGCAAACTGTAGCCTACTTGTATGGCTGTATATTACAGTTTATTTAACGGATCCATGTCTGTTATTTCTGTATTAGTCAGACCGTTGTTAGGCTATATATCACAGACCGTTGCTAGGGACACCGCTCATGACCCGATGTGTGTAAAAATGAATGAATGAATGTCAAAATAAATGAATAAGAGGGTGAACGTGTACACGTGTTAACGTTTACACTGAATGAAACAGTAAATGTTTAATAAAAATCCCTAAACGATGCACGCAATATCTACATATATTTTATACACTGACTGATAAGAGTATTTTTTCCATCGAAAAAAGGTGTAAAAGACGGGTCGTCTTATACTCGGGGTCTAGATATTGTAGCCTACATGTGCAAATCAGCGGGTGACACCAAACAACGTCTGCCCAAGCAAGTCAGAGCTTTTCTTTCTCTCACACTCACACACCAGTGACCTAGAGATGCAGCCATCTGAGGGGACGCGCGTGTGTTGCCGCTTCTCCACTACACAGTTACAGCTCGGCTCTACTCCACTCAGTTTAGGTCCTAGTTTAAATGAAGTGGTCTATTGTACACTCAAACCTTAATACCATTCCATGACAGATTGATGGATAATTGCAATGACTGGAAATTCTGGAGAAACATTTAGTCCACTGAGTCCACCATGAGTTTAGCTGACTAAACTCTTACGATATTTCGTAGACTAAAACTAAAATATTTCATATGACTAAAATTAAATAGTATTTCAGTCAAAAGACTAAGACTAAAACTAACTCAGAATGTGCTGTCAAAATTAACACTGGCCCAGACCAAAAGTGATGGTGAGGCGTGATTACAGTGAGGGCGGTTGACTCAGAAACGTTGACTGCATGCTTTATGCTAGAGAGAACAGATGAATCACTGGCCCAGTGGTCAACTCATCAACAGGAGGCCAACTGAAGACTAACAAACTAGTGCAAAACTAACAAGAAAACATAAAAATTCAATTTAAATGCAAAAGTCAGAAAACAAATGGGAGACACAGGCAGAACCAGATGAAATAAAAGCCATCAACAAGCTACAGGAGCCACAGACAATGATGAGCTAAAGAAAGCTCTGCTCATCATTAACTGCAAAAGTAAAGACAACAACAGCTGGTCCCCTGTATGATCTGCTGAAGGGAGAAACCATTTGGACACGATCAACCACAGAAGATAGAAGTCCAGCGACTAAAGGAAGCTCTTAGCGCCTCACATATTTTGGCTTACTAGACAGACAGCTGATTCAGGAAATGAACACAAACATAGGATGCGGGGCTCAGCTGCACAATGAAAGCTGGAAGCCATGTTACATATTGTTCCAGGAAACTGACAAATACTACAGAAACCAGGGAAAGGGAATGTTTAGACAAGACAATTTTATTTGTATAACCCGTTTTTACCAACAGTTTGTCTCAAAGGGTTTTACACAGCATCATAACAACATCCTCTGCACTTCGACCCCAACATCCACTGAGGAAAAACTCCAAAGAAAACAAACAAACAGGAGAAACCTCAGGGTGAGCAACAGAGGAGGGATCCCTCACCCAGGACGGACACACATGCTGTAGATCAGGGGTACTCAAATACAAATCTTCAAGGGCCACAAAGATGTTTTTCAATGGCTCGAAGGTCCATTTATTGAGGTCGGTCAGGCCACATGTGAAATATTGTACTGTAATATTCAAAAGATGTCCTATTTAGTCAAAACAACAACAAAAATATGCACTAACATATAATCTCCATTTTGACAAAATTAAAATAAATATTTGAATAAAACAAGAAACCTGCCTTCAGTCAAATTTCCTCATGTGTAAAAAGTTAGTTGGAGAAAATATTTTTTCATGGAGCGTTTATTGAGTCACTGAGTTATTAAAGTTAAACAGGTAGCTAACCGTTAGCCCGGCTAATCTATGATAACCATGACTAATTACAAAAATGTGCACACGTAAATAGTAATGTTTGTCCAATCATTGGTTTTATAAACTTTACAAACATCAGATTAGTCTAAACGGTGATATAGTGACATGAAAATTAGATATATATAGAGAGAAACTCTCGTCCGTCACTATTGTTCTCATGCTGGTTTTCTACCAGGAAGTAGTTGTAAACAACAAGGAGATTGGTCCTATGGAGTAATGCTGCTGTAGATGTTAGATTTTAATGAGTTTCCTTTGACTTTCAAACGGAGTGGAGCCACTTGGGAAACAGTAGGGGAGACACAGCCTGAGGGGGAACCAGGATCTGACAGAACAGCGGTGAGAAAACCAGCAAGCGTGCTGGACTTGAATGCGCGCCACTACGGTGTGACTGAGGTCACCATGGTATGGCGGGCTGGATTGGAAGGTACTGGTCACTAGCTGATGATCACTGCTGTATTGTAATTACAGAGTCAAGGAGTCAGGAGATATTGGAGTGCTGCTGTGGAAACTGCAGGAAACTGTGCAGTGGCCTAATGCCAAGATCAGATGACACAAATTCTGGCTGATTTTCAGATGATTTTGTCGTGGCTGACACCTTTCCAGCATTAGCCCCCAATTATGATGAACAGACATGTAGTGTAACATAACTGAAGAACAGTGATTTTCCATTTAGGATGCTCCAGGACACCCTGAGCAGAAGTCAAGCATGTTAGACATTTTTGCATTTCTCACTTTGGAACTCCTACGACGTGAACCACTGTTTACACATAGTGAAGGTATGTTAGATAGCTTCATGTACACAGTGTAAGTTTATGGTTTTGAGGCGTAGGCATTACGTACCTCACATTCTCACAGAGTGACAGACCGTAACGTCTGATCATCGTGGCAGAAATAATGAAAGTAATGACAAACAAACACTGCATATCTCCAAAATCAGGCAGGTTTCCAGGATGCCAAGTCGCCTGCTCATTTAACAATTGCCGATGAGAACCGGTGTCAAAAAGGAAAAAACAATCGATCACGGACTTCATGATTGATTACTATGGCAACAAACAAAGCTTTGATGCTAAGATTTTTTTGGGTCAGCCCTAGTTACCAGTCTCCAGACCAAGACATGGCAAGAATTCACGGTGTGTTGTGTCATTCGCGAACATTTCGTTCAAAGGAACAAATTGTTTGAGCGAACGTACTGAATGGAATCACTTCCTCACCTGGTTCGTTCTTTTCTCAGTTCAGTTGAGCTCAGCAGTAGAACAGTAGAACTGCCAAATCACTCGCGAATCTGGTGGTGGAGACTCTCATTGTGAGGGAACGGTGAATGTTCAGTGATGCATTCACTGAACATGCACCGTTCACTTTGTGTCGTTCGCAAACGTGCCACTGTGTCGCTCGCGAGCGTCTGTGCAGTAAGGGTGAGGGTGCCGGTTATCAGTACGTTCACTGAACATAGTGTCACTCAGGGCTGAGGGCTCCGGGGTCCCATTCACTGTGTACAAGCGGAAGCGATACAATGATACATGTGCGAATAACTACGTTTTCTACTAAGAGCACTTGGTACCCCTCGCAGTCTCTTCTTTGTTAAACATTTTGTGTATTGGATAAAAAACAATAATATTTTTTCCCCCAAAAAAAGGACACAATACGATGCAAATAATTTGGCCTAACTCCTAAGACCTGGCAATTCATTTTTGTCATGAAATGAGTCTGAGACCTCTAAGTCAAACCTAATTTACGCATGCAGTCTTTGAGTCCCACTGCACAAGAGGACATTCCTGGGCTTTCTAGTGATGCCACAGTTGTGGGGGTGTGGCTAATAGAGCACAGTCTGTCTTTTGTGGGGGAGAACACCAAGACTGGAGGCTCTCTGAATCTCTTCATGCAGAGGCCATTTTTGGCAATTTCCGCCTGTTTTTGTATCACTGCAATTAAAGCTTTATAACTACTTCGTATTTTACAGCACTTGAAAATGACTTCCGGGTTGTTGTTTTTTCTTAGTGAGCAGGCTTGTTGAAAACTTTATTGGGATGAAAACGGCATTTTTGTTCTTTGCTTTTGTTTTTATGACAGTATACGATGTTTTGGTGGTGAAAGAAGAGGTGTACAGATGGTACATATATGTTGAAATCACCTTTGCTGTTGACGTGACGTCGCTTGTGGGCTGTCGTCTGATATTGTTTGAGACATTTTCAGTGACAATAAAAAAATAGTAGCACCTAGAAACTTCAAATCTTTTGTACATGTTGCCGAAAGTGTCCTTAAAATGTCTGTGTTGAAATCTTCATTACACCATGCCTACTTCCGTTATACTTTCGTATAAAGGACACCTTTTATATGTTAATTAATTTGGGACACAAGGCGTCCCAACCACTAGGGGGCCTGAGCAGTTAAACAGGTTAAACAGTACATAAGTGACCAGGTTTTTGAAAAAAAAAGCAGTGCACACAAACCAGTGGGAGGTGGCCAGCCTTAAAACAACTTTAGAGGAGCTGAAAACCCTCTTTGGCATGTCCACGTATGTGGCATGTCTCAGAGACCCAATGGTCCCAGTTATAGCCAATTAAATGAGTCGGGACAAAATCTTCAAGACTGGGCAGTCCAACGATAATGATGTCTCTGAAGAGGAGAAAAAGAATGTTGCCCTCTGGAAGGTGAGACCTTTCTTAAACAGGGTGCAACGAGACCAGGGAGGGCCTGTGTAGATAAGCAGATGATTCCCTTTACAAGCCGGTGTTGTGTACAGCAGTTTGTGCCAGGGAAAACAAATCCTACTGGACTAAAAGTATTAGTGCTTGCCAGTCCAAATGGTCTCGTGCTGGATTTTGAAGTTTACAAGACCAGAATCAGAGGGAATGCAGTCGCTCTGATGGTACAGCCTCTTCCGAGAGGAACACCTCTGTACTTTGACAACTATTTAAACTACTGGAGATGCTGAAAGCAATCGGTCTTCTGCAGAGGTGAGGATCTGGTGTTGATTCTAATGAAAGTATCTCTGTCACTTTCCTTGGGTTAGTCAGACTTCTTAACGGGCCGGTCCGAACAACATGACGACGGGTTCAGGTCAAAAACAAATACAAATACCTCGGGTCGGGTCGGACCACGGGCTTCCTTTTTTTTGTGGCCGCTATCAGGGTTATTAAACAGCCAGTTTTTGTAGCCGAAGAACGGGCACTTCAGATTGTTCTTCCTGCCTGATTGGTTTTAGCGACTTTCTCACTAAATCTGGCGACTTTCCAAACCCTCTTGGCAACTTTTTTTTGTCAAAAGCAACTAGCAGGTGCTGCCGTGAGCCCTGTCCCCGTCCCAAAGCACTCACCAGCGGTCGGCCTCATAGTGTCACTGGACAGTCCCTGCTGCAGTCAAAGACCAGCACCGCTTCCCTCCACAGGCAGATTTTCACGTCTCAGAAAACATCGGAGCAAGTTTCCATAAAGGCGTTATTTGGATAAAGTGACATATTTTGCAAAATGTTGTCCCTTTTTTTTTTCCCCACTCATCATTTTGTTGTGTTGTCTTGTTCAGTTAATAGACTTATATACATGTATGCATAGCCTACGTGATTTTTTTGTGTGCGTACTATGAAATGTAATCCTGCGGGGGCCATAATACCATTTATTTCATTTTTATTTTCATCTGTCACAATACAAGGTACCAACAAATATTTTTTCAATAATACTGTATCACTGTGGCGACCATCATCACTAGCTCTAAAAGCATTTAGCTGTAATGTGATATAAACAGCAGTGGCAGAATATCACTGTTTGTATAGGCCGTGGAGGCTGATATCGGTATAGAGCTCTTGTGTTGTGAATTGGAAGAGTGGGGTGGGAGTGTACTTGTGTGTCCATGCATGTGTGAGTGGACTGTCAGTAGTCACAGCAGTGCCAGTACTTCATATTCATGTCTCTCTCTCCCTCTGTGTCTTCATCTCTCTGTCTTTCTCCCTGCAACTCTCTCACCTGTTCATTTGTCGCTGCTTGACAGTTCTCATTATTGCCTTGGCACTAGCTCAGCATGTCCTGCCAAAGCAAGACACTGAAATGGAATTTGAGAAAGAGGGAGTGTGTGGGAGATTGTAAATGAAGAAAGGGAGGAAGCTACTGACAGGGAGAGAGAGAAAGAGAAAGAAATGGGAATCAGGAAAAGGGGACTCGAATGAGAAAAGGAGGGGGAAAAAAGACAGACAGAGAAACAGGGAGCAGTGTTAGAGAGCCAGTGAAGCTGCATCATAATTAAAAGTACTTAACTCCCAGCAGAATGACAATAAAGCAGTACAAACAACACTGACAATTGTATTAACATGGACACATATACCTCAACAAAGACAAACACCCACACTGACAACACAGACACGAAGCCAACACCGCCGAACATAGCCGCACTGTACACACTGCAGCCCCACTCCAACACTTACACAACAGCAGTCACCCCAACGCTTACACAACAGCAGTCACCCCAACACTTACACAACAGCAGTCACCCCAACACTTACACAACAGCAGTCACCCCAACACTTACACAACAGCAGTCACCCCAACACTTACACAACAGCAGTCACCCCAACACTTACACAACAGCAGTCACCCCAACACTTACACAACAGCAGTCACTCCAACACTTACACAACAGCAGTCACCCCAACACTTACACAACAGCAGTCACCCCAACACTTACACAACAGCAGTCACCCCAACACTTACACCCCAACACTTACACAACAGCAGTCACCCCAACACTTACACCCCAACACTTACACAACAGCAGTCACCCCAACACTTACACCCCAACACTTACACAACAGCAGTCACCCCAACACTTACACAACAGCAGTCACCCCAACACTTACACCCCAACACTTACACAACAGCAGTCACCCCAACACTTACACAACAGCAGTCACCCCAACACTTACACAACAGCAGTCACCCCAACACTTACACAACAGCAGTCACCCCAACACTTACACAACAGCAGTCACCCCAACACTTACACCCCAACACTTACACAACAGCAGTCACCCCAACACTTACACCCCAACACTTACACAACAGCAGTCACCCCAACACTTACACAACAGCAGTCACCCCGACACTTACACAACAGCAGTCACCCCAACACTTACACCCCAACACTTACACAACAGCAGTCACCCCGACACTTACACAACAGCAGTCACCCCATTCACTCATCCATCTATCCGTCTGTCTGTCTGTCTGTTTTAGGGATGTCATGATTACTTGTTTTCACAATTAATCGCGGTATTGAACACCACAATTAATTAATCGTAAAAATTCCCAAATACCGTCACTTCCCAAAAAAGATGATGTCGGAACCATATGGGCAGATGTGCAGCCAAAATAAAGGTAAATGTTCAGATACTGGTCCATTTAACTAATGTAACATTGAATTGGTAGGAATTTGTATATTTTAAAAAAATGATACGTAAACATTTGGTATAGATCACAATTTATGGCCTGAATATTTCGAACACTTCCCTTGGGGATTAATAATTGGTCATATATTAATAGATAGGCTACTTGAAATATTTTTAGTCTACTTGCCAACAATGAGTACCCGGAAATGTTGAGTACCCCAAAGTTTTATGTTAGAAATAGATAGTATGGGTCCCCAGTATTCAGAAACTGCCGGATGCTAACTTATATATATTCGGCAATTAGCATAATTGACATAATTAGCATAAATTAGCATAATTGTTATTTCAACAAAATTGACTTGGCTGATCTGGGCAATATTGGAGTGGTTTTAGGGGTTATTGATGATGCTGAATCCATTTCTGACATTTTCAAAATTCAAAATGGCTGTCTAAACCGGAAGTGACCAGATTTTAACTGCCAGTGGGCCGATATTGATGGATTTTAAGCCAAATCTTAAGTTTTATAGGATGCTGGTTGGACATATAACTCATGTATTTGAAGTAATATATAGTGTGGGTCCCCAGCATTCAGAAACTGCCGGATGCTAACTTGTATTTAGTGAACAATTAGCATAATTTACATAATTAGCATACATTAGCATAATTGCTATGGGCAATATTTCAACAACTGCTTGGCTGATCTGGGCAATATTGGAGTGGTTGTAGGGGTTATTGATGATGCTGAATCCATTTCTGACATTTTCAAAACTGGTTTAGACAGCCATTTTGAATTTTGAAAATGTCAGAAATGGATTCAGCATCATCAATAACCCCTAAAACCACTCCAATATTGCCCAGATCAGCCAAGTCAATTTTGTTGAAATATTGCCCATATAGGCAATTATGCAAATTTATGCTAATTATGTCTGTTATGCTAATTGCCCAATATATATAAGTTAGCAACCGGCAGTTTCTGAATACTGGGGACCCATACTATATATTTCTAACATAAAACTTTGGGGTACTCAACATTTCCGGGTTCACAATGGGGCCCTATGGGCTGGCAAGTAGACTGTTTGTGTTAACAATGAGTAATGTAATTATTTTTTGACTATATTTGATTTTACACATTCATAGTGTTAATGCATAATAATTGTGATAATCCTAACACCGTGATTATTTCTCTGACAATAATCGTACCAAGAAAATGTGTAATCGTGACATCCCTAGTCTGTTTCTTTTTGGTGTATCTCTGAGGTGAAAAGTCATTTTGCTGATTCAAATTAATTAGTTCGTTTCGGATTTGGAGTCACTGACTTTGCAATTTGTTCCTTTTTCTTCATAAGCTGTCACATCACAGTTAAAGTGCACCTCCGTCCACACAACAGTAAATGAATGCATGACTGTTCAGCAGCAGCAGCAGCAGCAGCGTTCAGCATCAACTGTCTTCTAATCAGTGATGGCCCCAGGATGTTATTTTTCCTCTAACCTCAAACAAACGTGATCTGTCATTATCCAGTGGAAAATGTGGTTTGGTACCTTCCAATAATATTACATGAAGATGTTGAATAATGACTTTGATAACTGTGTTGATGCAAAAAGGAGCAGTTTTACAAAGATATTTGTATGTTGTTTCACTACAATCACTAACACAGACACATCAGGATGTGTAACTCAACCAAACCACTGCAGTGAATCTCTCTCTAAGGGATAAAGAGTAAAAACAGACTAACAAGCCCTGAGTCTAATCATGATCCATGAGTAAATTAACCTGTTAAAGGGATATTCCGGCGTAAGTTTAACCCATTGTCCAATGCACCGTAACACCGAGTTAGACCCCCCCTCGAGAGATGAAGTCTGCTAACCGCTAGCTTCTCTAGTTGTAGCAACGTTAGCAATGGCCGCACCATAACAAACAGCGCAGTATACGCCGGATCCACTGGCAACCGATCAAAAACCAACTAGCCACAAACAATGCTCAGAACAGCACCAAACGTCATCAACAGTACAAACTTAGGGAAGACGCGGCTCGTTATTCATGTTGTGTCTCACCCAAGATGGGAAATAACAAGGCTCCACTCTTGTTTGAACGAAAACAATGGCAAACAGCTGCCAACTGTTCAATATCCTAACAGTAGATCATGTTCTGGCTTCTCCGTTCGCTCTACTGCCATGAAGCCGTGCAAATCACTGAAGCTGTGGTCAAGTCTGGTAGTAACACTGTACATCACGCACAACTAATAAAATATGGTTTCATTGAAATAGTTGAAGCTGATGGCCCTGACATGAAAGCAAGTCATTGTTGTACTTACCAACACTGTAATCCTTTGGTCTCCTAACAGAGCGACCACAAAAAACACAGAGTAGGGTGGAGTGAGTATAGTTGAGACATGTGTACAGTTGAAACACCTTTAATATCTTGCCCACACTGCAAGGCTGAGCCACCATTTTTACTAGCATCCTCTTTGGTTGTGGGAAATTTGAAGAGTTTTAGCATCTCCAGTCCAAAGATATCAGCAGAAGTCTTTTTACTAGGGTCAGAATTTCACTTTACCATCATGTCCCTTCCACAAAGAATAGCTTATTATCCTTTTGTGACCATCAAACATAACTTACATCATTGCAAACGTTATTTTGTGCCCTAAAAACTCACATATTCATGCTATCCCAACATGTTAGGTCACTGCACAATCTAGAGAAATACACAAAGTGATCTATAGAGTTGTATTACATCACATCACTGTTAAGTTGTGCAGTGAAGGCTAACGATAACATGTTATAAGTCATAATAAGTCATAAAAAAAAACTAGTATTTGTGATACCTGAACAGTGTTATATTAATGTTATAATTTTATGTTATACAATTATAATATAATACTATTTATATTAATAATACAATAATATTCCATTGTTTTTAATTTTGATGAAGAGGAATGAATTTATATTGTAATATCTTATCAAATTGTCTTTTTTTTTTTTTAAGTTTATTTACAATTGATGTTCAGTCATCATCAATGGGGTTCAATAGGTGTCTCAACTGTACCATGGTACCGTCTCAACTGTACACGTATGGGGTTATAGGGTTGAGACGGGACCATGGTAAAAATGCACCTCATGTTTATGACCTGATTGTGGAAAAAATAAACAAATAATAAATGATATTCATCAATAATAACTTAGTATACAAACAAATTAAACAGCATATGAAAAATCACTTCTTTTCAGTGTAGCCTATAGTTTTTTTGTAATATCTGTTCAAAAATGGAAAAGCAAAAAGTGTCTCAGTCGTACTGGGTCTAGCCTACTCCAATGGAAGCCACAGTGTAATTCAATGGAGAACAGAATGTGAATCTAATTAAAAAAGGACGGCCCCACATCTGACTTTCAGCTGTGTGTGTGTGTGTGTGTGTTTGACTGTGTGTGAATGAGAGCTTGCCGAGTATCGCCTGTCAGAAAGCTGATAGCTCTGTCTTCAATGAGAACAACACACACCTCGCACACACACTGTATAGACAGACATGAGTATGAAGAGTGAATTTACAGGGAGCTTAACTGTATTCTCAGCATCCAATTTACACATACACACATCATATTGATTATGATGAGTCTGTCATCACTTAAGGTTATTAAATTATTGATTAGAGAAAAAGACGTCTAATGCAATCCAAATGTCACGGTGTGTGTATGCAGGTCGATATGTCGCTGTGTGCTGCATCATGTGTGCACATATACAAACACCCATGGCCATGTCTCCATACTAAGGAGAGGCAGCTCTGACTTATGTTAACAGCTTGGCTAATTCTACACCTCAAAGGATAACTCTGAGCTTTATGTTCTCTGAATGACTGATGTGGACACAAACAGGAGATCTTAAATAATTCCCACCACAACATTCTTGTAGGTCAGAGAGGGTAAATTGTGGAATTGAAAGACTGCTTTTGTTGTAATCATAATGAACAGTGACGTGTACCCAGGGGTCAAAATCAAAGGTTTGACAGCAGAAATGATCTCTAGGAACTTGAAGGATTAAAACCTGGGTGGACAACCCGGTCAACTAGCTGCTGGAAAGCTACAGGGGCCAAAACCCCTTTCTGGGGTCATTTTGCTGGTGAAATTATGTAAATGCAAATATTTAGGTACTACAATGGCATAAATAGTCATACAACTATAAAATTTGGCAGAGAGTATCTTGACACATAGGGGGAGGCAGGAAAAAAAGATTCTGGGGGTTGTTGCAACTCAATTTTAAAATATCACCCTCAACATCCCAAAAAAAGTACTGTTCGCCTGACAAATTCTCATGAAAATTATAATTTTTCAGCGCTTTATGGAGAATATCTATGCCTAACATGTATATAGAAAATTTCCTTAATTCATAAGCTTCCATTTGAGTCCAAGATAGCCTTTCTATCTCCAAAGCCCCACTTGCTGTGGCCAACGGTCTTCTCTATCTATCTGGTCACTTTGGGGAGACCAGAAATAGAATGTTTTCTGATCATGTCAGTTAAAGCAGAAGTAAGTGGTCCGGTCGTTTTCGCTAATGCTGCGTTCCAGGCAGGCTTTTGAAATCGTAAATTACAGCTTCAAGTCACAACTTACGACTTTGTAGCGTTTCAGGCAACCCACTCGTGTTTCTCCGACCTGTTTTACCGGTGAAAGTCACTATAACGGCCACTCGTAACTTCTGACCCGTGAACTCGTACCAGATCGAACTGGTACGACTTCACGGTCGGAAAAATACGAGTTTCCTTGAACGCACCATAACAGTCCTCGTCCCTACGTCGCCACATTCACGGCGTCCCTTGGCTGCACACACAGCCCTGCATGCCGTTCTCTCTCCTCATTGGATAAAAACTGTAGGATACGATAAATGTTTTCTCCTGGGCTCAGAGCAGAGCAGAGTGACTGACAGACCCGTGTTTCAGACCAAACACTCTATAGAAGTGATTGCTGTCGGAAGATACAACTATTTAAGACTTATATTAACACAAATATATCACTTACTTCTGCTTTAACATGGAGTTTTTCACAATAGGTGTTGCATTGTTTGGAGACAGCCTGTAGCTTTCCAGTAGCTAGTAGAAAGGCTATCTGGGACTCAAATGGAAGCTTATGAATTAAGGAAGTTTTCTATATACATGTTAAACATAGATATTCTCCATAAAGTGCTGAAAAACAATAATTTTCATCAGAATTTGTCAGGCGAACAGTACTTTTTTTGGTCTTTTTTGGGATGTTGAGGGTGATATCTTAAAATTGAGTTGCAACAAACCCCAGAATCTTTTTTTCCTGCCTCCCCCTATGTGTCAAGATACTCTCTGCCAAATGTTATAGTTGTATGACTATTTATGCGATTGTAGCTACCTAAACATTTGCATTTACATAATTTTGCCAGCAAAATGACCCCAGAAAGGGGTTTTGGCCCCTGTAGCTTTCCAGCAGCTAGTTGACCGGGTTGTCCACCCAGGTTTTAATCCTTCAAGTTCCTACAGTAGATATCATTTCTGCTGTCAAACCTTTTACAACGCTCCCTGTCTGTTTTTTTTGCTTTGCCCCCTGGGTAACCACAACATTCTTGTAGATCAGAGAGGGTAAATTATGGAATTGAAAGACTGATTTTGTTGCAATCATAATGAACTTATGGCTACAAAAACGGTGCTTTATGTCTACAAGGAAGACAAGTCGCCTCATAATGCGACTGTGTAAACACATGTAGGTCTTGGAAACATTAGGAATACCTGGACCACACATTCAATACACACTGAAGAGGCAGAAAATATGACAGGTGTGAACAGCAGGACGCCAGGAGAGCTGATCATTAACCCTTTCCTCTGTTATGTTGTGCTTTGACAGTCAGTGCTCCGTTTTTCCAGCTTGTTCCTTTTTCATTCTCTGCACACACACAGAGAGAAAGAGAGGTAGAAAGACTGATTGTCTCTTTGTATTATCTCTTGTTGAGCTTCTCATCTTGTCTGTTGTCCTGCTGGTTTCTGTATTGGTCAGACCTCTCTCACACACACATCAAAACAACTCTGGGATGTCAGTTCACAATCCAGGTAGGAATACAAATGAAAAGGGAACTTTCATCCAGAGAGAATGAAGGGTCATGGTAAAGCTGTAGGTTTTCCGGATAATAAAAAGTCTATGTAAGGGGAAGATTTTATTCACTTTTTCTCAATTTTTTTATTCATTTATTCACAGCAGACCTTGATAATTTACCATTATCTTCCTGAGGCCTCTGACCAAGTTAGTTCAGGTGTGGAGGAGAAGGGGCCTTCGGCTGTTCTTAGATGAGGCACGATGTCTACACACTGCCTAATTTGCTAGCTGGGTGGACTTGCTTTCCTCTGAGGGGCTGAAAACTAAATCAGACGTACAATGACGAACTTCAAATACTGCATTTCACTGCATTGGTAATTCTTCATAATTGCAGCACATTTTAATTACATTCTATATTTGTGTCTTGTCAAAGTTGGGCCTATAGGCCTGCAGCACAGATAAGTTAGACGATGAAAAGCATTTCAGATATGCCTGGAATATTGTTTTCTTACTTGGAAAAAGCCTGTTTTGAATTAATGTTGACTTTGACTTGGGGCTGAATCCATTCTATTAACACAGGTTAGCCAAGCCTAGTCAACATTAACTTAAACCAGGCTGAATTATATGCAAGCATAGACTATGAAAGCCACCTAGAAGCATTAATTGTCAAAGAGAAGATGATGTCGGAGTGTGCAGCAGAAGAAACCCTGTTACCATCTGCATGCTACAGGATCATCCTGTGTTTGAATATGTTTTGTATTTTTGTACCTGTTGTTTCCTTTATGAACAATTTCCTTAAAATATTGTAAGTGATGTCATGTCAAGTAAAAACCAAATTAGTTATAGCTGCAAGTGGATTGGTGAATTGTCAATGGGCATTAGACTGACAGGCTCTGTGAACTGTGAGAAAATACAAATGATGACAGCAGCACAGCATTTGATAGCTCATTTGATCAAATGTGTTCTATAATGGCTAATCAAACTTCACAGGAAAGCGATACCATTGGGAAATCTGGTTGAAGTCCTTGGCCCAATGGAATAGACTGCTTATAGTAGTGATTAATCAACCAATATTTTTTATATTAAAGGAGAACTCCGGTCATTTTTGACCCCTAAATCGTTGTCCTGATGGTCACCCAGTGTTGGGGGGAGCAAAAAACGCCACTAAAATTGATGCAGGCAAACATTTTTTCAACCACAACAAACACCCAAAAAACAATCAAATATCTATGGTACATGACTTGAATTCTTATGACATAAACAGTATAAACTTTGTGTTTTTGCATGTAGTCCCTCACCTCAGACAGACGAACTCTGAAACATCCTGGAAAGACATTACTATCCCATCACAGAGCGCCTGCTCTCCCCGCCACAGAAACTAACACTTTTTCCTTGTTGTGATGATTTCTTTACAAAAATAAACGGTGGAGCAGTGCAGTGGTAATGTCCAACATATCTCTGACCGTTCTGAAAAACTCAATTTTTCCTTTAAACAGGGAGAAATTGGAGAGACAGAAGAGGGATCCCTCACCCAGGACGGACAGACGTGCAATAGATGTTGTTACAGACAAGAAAACAGTTTATAACACAGAATGTTGGAAACATGGAAATGTTAACAAGAGCTGATGGAGGCAGCTTCTGGTGGGAGGGAAGGCAGGGAGAGCAGGCCAGCTTAATGGGTACCGGTCCGCGGATCATTTGGTACCGGGCCGCAGAAAGAGATAATATAAAAATACAAAAATTAGAAAAATCGCTTGTTTCGTCTATTTCACACTTCCGGTCGTTTTATTTTGGAAATTTTGCCACTTCCGTTTGTGCATCTTCCCAGCGCTGCGCAATTGACAGGCAGGTCCACAAACGTAAAAGAGTGAAAAACACACGTCGCCGGGCCGGGAAAAACTCAATAATGAGACGACAGAAGACCCGACGCCTTCCAACAAGAAGAAAGCTGTTCCAAAAGAAAAAGCACGAGTCCTGTTTAAATGACGGGTTCATTGCAACAGGTGATTCACCTGCTCCAAGCTCCACAGTGTGTAATACATGACCGGCTCTCTGCCGCTTCATCACTTCACAGAAAACTTATCTCCCTGCGTTCTGGATTTAAGCAGAATATCCTGAGATCGCGGTAAAATTTTCCATCGGTGAACGGTCCGCCCTAGCTGAAAGGGTTCGGGTAGATCAGACAGGAACTTATACAAGGAGGTTTCTATTGCAGACCCCAAACTGAGGCCAGAAGAAAAGGATGGACTGATCCATGCAAACGAGAACAATAATCTACAACAGAAGACAGTTCTCTCCATCATACATATGTTTGTATATGTATGAGGAGGACTTTAATCTCAACTTTTGAACAATTTGTTAATTCATCTGGGGAATCATTAATAGTTATACATTTAGATTGAAGGTTTATTTACAACAAGTTGGGCAGACTGAAGAAGGTGCATCTGAAGACTATTGCCACAATCTCCATGGACACGGCTCTGTCTGTCCTCCTTCAGCTAATCGTCCACTCTTCTGCTGCTCTTCATCTTCCTGTCTGTCTGCTTGTCGTGCTTTTGACTGTGCAGTTTGATTTTAAGACAAAATGATGCAAGTGAAAGCCAGTAAATAAGCCGGTTATATTACACGATCAGCTGCTCTATTTCATTCCTGTCTGTCCCTCTCTGTTGATGTGATGACAGACTCACACTGGAACAAAGCGTACACCTGTACAGGAAAAGGAAAAAGGAAAGACAGTAGGAGGAGGAGGAAGTGTGACAGACGGAGAGGCTCTTAGCTGAATTGTTTTGTTGGATTAATGTTGGGGATAAATAAAGAGAAATCTGTGATGTCTGTGAGCTCCATCACTCAACCGACTTAATGAAATCACCCAGCTCTTCATATTTCACTCAGTGTTACATGTCCCCACCCCCTCACCCCCACCCCCCTTCTCTTTTCCTTTCTCAGGTGCTCAGGATGATTTTTTATTATTATATTATATATATTTTTTATTTTTTTAACTTTATTAATAATTATATACATACCAAAAACTGTCAAGCCAGGGGAAGAGAGAAAATAAATAAAGGTATAAATATACAAAGAGAGAGAAAGAAAAGAAAAGAAAAAAAACGTATTAATTAAATAAAAAATTCTGCAAAATAGAGTTTGTTTTTAAAGCTTTTGGAAATTGAAGTCCATTAATGTCGGTGCTGTATTGATAAAGTTCCTGTTAAAAAAAAAGTGTAAAATTTGGTTTGCTGTTAGTCCATTTTTTTGTGTGTCTGTGAAATTTACCTAAATATAAAACAAGTTGTACAAAAAAAATAAAATGATTTTCCATTTTGTTATTTTCAAAGTAAAACAAAATGTCCTTTTCATGTAGTTGTAGTGAATGTCCAGTTTTGTTTTCAATAAAATTTTGTACATTTAACCAAAACATTTGACAATATAAACAATGAAAAAATAAATGTGTTATAGATTCATCAAACAAACCACAGACATCACAGGAATATTCAATATCAAGTTTACTCTCTCTTCCTTACTCCTCCTTGTGGTCTGTTCTTTTTGAGGATGGAGCCCTTTAGTTTATATGACCCAGGAGAGGCAAACTAGGCAAATGTTTGGGATTCTCCAAGGCCAACTATAACCCCCTAAAACCTTGGATAAAGATACACTATTAATAGCCATTGCTGAAAACCCCACATGTGTGAATTGTAAGATCCTCCACAAAGGAGGGTAGGGGGTTCAGGAAAGGCTCATGAACATTTCTTTAGTTTCATGATGGTGACAGGTAAAATATCACCAAAGATATCCCCCTTCATTGACTTTATGTGGTCAATATCAGTACTTCAGCAGCCTTAGGTCTCAATGTCAGCAAAAAGACGGTCTTATGTTCCCCGTTTTTCCCAAAAAGGGTTCTGTGTTCCCAGGTCGCAATACATACTGGGGAACATAGGACCCTTTTTCTGAAAAATCTATCTGGCCTGTCTAGCCTCTACCTGGTCTTTTTACTAAACTTAACCAAATCCTTTTGTCACTGCCTAAACCCAACCAATGGGACAATTCCACTTTTCACTCAAAGTCACAACTCAACTTCTCACTCAGAAATAGGCAAAAATCTGCAAAGTCACAACTCCACTTCCAGGTATGGGACCAAAAATTGCATGTTCCCCGGGATCGCATATAAATAAATAAATA